>NW_020537646.1:60133046-60188046 GCF_003426905.1 Ctenocephalides felis | reverse complement strand
ATTTATCGAATGTTACTTGAAACTTTTCAAAAAGCAGGTCAAAGAAGAAATACTTAATTCATTTTCTATCTCTTCTCGCAGAAATTTGAAAATTTTGTATAAGATCAGTAGTATCATTTACAATTATACACAAAATCCAGAATCTGAAAAAACTTGAAACGTAATCAATAAGTCGAAAGACCAAAAAAGACTTGGATTGGATTATACCAAGTTTTCTATAGAAAATGTATAAAAATTTTGGTTTGATTGTATTGACAAAATATAGACAAACTAATGGGGTTTATTGTTTTATAATATGTATATAGCATTCAAATAACACATCCTTATACACTTAAAGTATTAATTTTTTTGATTCTCTAGAAATTGTTTAGAATATTCATTACTTAGCAAAACAAGGTTTGCCGGGTCAGCTAGTATATATATATATATATATATATATATATATATATATATATTGAAATGTATTGGGGTTGTTGGTAACGTGTTCGTATTGACCTCCTAGTCAATACAGCCTTGCCGAGCGGTGGTTATAGAAATAGTAGGCTTCGGATTTGCCTTGAGTTCTTATTAAGATATTGGCTGAAATATCACTTCTAAAGAACAACTCTGATTGACTATTTTCAAAAACACTTTATTAGCACCCACAATGATAATTAACAATTGTCTTTACACGACTAATATTGCGACTCTGCTGAGGCCAACAGCAACTATGCTGTGGCCTATAGCAACTCTGATGTAATAAAGACAACTCTTTTGTGATTCCAGTAACTCTGACTTCCAACTCAATCAGTACTCTTTATATACTGCTTAAGTGGGACTGCAAACACCTTACGATGGCGTATTTAAAGTATTTGCTGATTGTGATAATTACTGCAATCGATATCGAATTTGGCATATCAGCATTGCTATTACACAATGCAGCATTATCGATTGCTATTACACAATACGCCACCCCTAAAGTGTCTGTCAGTCCCTTGACAGATTAAAAAAAAAAAATTACGAAAGTTTGTGCTTCTCCTCCCCCTTGGAAAAATTATTGTCCACTTAAGCATAATTTCATTCTAAAAAAAAATTTAATAAACAAAAATTTTCTAAATTTACCTAAAACTTCGATAATGGTTGCTTAATTTTATAATATAATCTGAAATGTTTCTTGTTTTATATTTATTTATGTAAATTTAAATTACAAAATTTATTTTATTTAACCACAATATTTGCTTAAAACAGACACCTATAAATTTTTTTTTCATTGTAATTTGTTGTAATTAATGAAGATTGCATTTAATTCAAATAAGACAAAATTAAAAATCACAAGTAAATTGATTTCAAGAATAATATATGTTTTTAAATGAGTTGACATAATATCAGACTTGCTGCTTTATTCTAGTGCTAGTGGAGTCGAGAATTAGAATTGGAAACCGAAATTTAAATATGATATGGCTTCATATAATAAAATGGTACAATAAATTATTATTTATTTTTATAGATTCCAATTTATTTATTTATTATTATGTAATTAAACTCGCATTTTACTACTATCAATTAATGCAGAAATGTTAGTAAACAATAAAAATGAAATATCGATAATTAAATTAATTAAACATGAATTATATAAAATTTTCGATGTAATAATTGTTTTTATATATGAGAGCAATTTGACTACTATTTCTTCTATCTCAGCTCAATTTTTTTGACGAAGTATGCAATTTAATACTATCTGAATTCAATGAAACACTCAAGTTGTATAATTCGTGTTACTGCTATGTCAATGTATGTAGCATAAAAATGATTAGGTAGACGAAAAAGAACAGGCTTTTGACCTCTTTGATTTAAACTGTTTATAGATTGTTTTTAAATATGATGCTTTTGGAAAATTTATGTGATATAATTAATTTGAATTTTGATTAATTGATCTAATTGCTACATACTTCAACATTAACAATAGATTCCTGGGCCTTTTTGATTCATAACTTTTGAAAGACTTCAATATTAGAAATAAATAATACATTTAGAAATAATAAAATATTAGTGGCCATTCAAATTTGGAATCATTACTTAATAATTTTTGTATTTTATGTAAATGCGAATTATTGATACAAACGCTTTCAAATACATTTTTGTTTGTAAGTATATAAAAATTTAAATGCACTATAAATTTTTATTTCTCTCATTGGTGTTATAACTGTATCGAACGCTTGAAAATTATAGTTGATTATTATCAATATATATATATATATATATATATATATATATATAAATTAAAAATTTTAAATAATACGAAATAATTTACTGTAAAGTAATTTAATATATCAAAGATAAATTTTCAAATTTAATGAGATAATAATTGGGTATTAATATGTTGAACATTAATAATATACTCAAATTTTCAAATAATTAATTACAGAATAAAGTTTTGTAATAAACAATAAGATTCATACAGATTCGCAAAATAAATCATAAATGAATTAAGTCTAGTATTGTTTTGAAATTGTATCGTTCACGTTATATGATATTTCTTTATTTAAATTTCAAAAGAGAAATATGATGAATCCTTTAACACTATTAACCCAAATAATCGAAAAATACAAATAGTATGTACAATTACGTACATTTAACTAGAATTTACTTAAAGATTTCGTAAAATAATGCAATTATTATAATCGGAAGGAATATTACTTAAATTTATTTACTAAAGAAAAATTACCTTAATATAGATGCAGCTAAAGTTTATAAACGTTGTGCGTTCAATAAATTTACTATAACACCATGAAATTATAAAATCATATTGCATCAATAATTCTAACATAAATTTTTTTTAATTTTTTTTTCTTTATTGCGGGGATGATTTGTAATATATTATTGGCATGAACTTAAAATTTTCCCCTTCTATTCTATAACATTCGGTAGTTTGGGCAGTTGATTAATAGTAAATAATGCAATTTTTTATTAATACTTTTTCTAATTAAAAGTTAAATTATTCAGTACATTTATCGAGCGTAAAAATAAAATATTTAGAAAGAAAATTGTGCACTTTAGTGCACTTTACAAGTTACTTGACCTCTGAGGTTCTATATAAGCCAAATAGTCATCAATAACATGTTAGCTTTACTAACAAAATTTAATATTATGAGAGATTTTAATCATCCTACAATTTTTATTTTGCGTTTTTTTTAATAGCCCTATAATTATTCTTTTGGGTTTTCCTACCCCATTTATGTCCTTTACTAATCTTATCAGATTTCCCAATAAGTTTACCGGAACTATTAAAAACGTGAAAATCTGAAATAAGAGAACTTTTATGTCTCCTTTATTAATTATTGGCAGATTTCCCGATAAGTTTACCGGAACTATACATAAAATGTGGAAGTCTGTAATAAGAGGACCTTCAGGCACATTGGCCTTAGAAACGGCATTAATAGCCAAATTTGAAGTTATATCATCCTGAATCGACGATATCGACGATGTTGGCGTTAGGCCGCTCGAAAGCCGGGTTACTAACTTTATCAACATAAATAAAATGATTTGCGATTGCAGGGAATAAATATTAATTTAAATGAAAATGTTATCATACTGAACTGCGATATCATCTGTGTTGGCGTTAGACCGCTCGAAAGCCGGGTTACTAACTTTATCAACATACATAAACTGATTCGCGAAGTTCAAGGAATGAATATTAGTTGAAGATGACTCCTTTAATCTTCAGAGAATTCTATATAAAATTATAAAATTAAAATTATTTTTTCGCTCGTGATTGTTAAAACTGCTGTAATAGTTATTTAATCAACTGTCCGCTGTTATAGAATTATTAACCCAAGCTACCATTCTAATCAATATAATTGACATAAAAATAATTACACTAACAGGATTTTCATCTACATAATTTTCATCTTAAAAAAAATTTCTCTTCAAATCTTAGATGAACTGGTTGTCATTCCTGGATGTGCAAATTTCTTGTCCAAAGAAAAAATGGTTAACTTTGCCTGGGGAGAGTTGCTGACATCTTCTGGTAGTGTGATATCCAAAAAAGGAAAATAAATTTGTCACTTACTTAGAATGAGTCGCTGTCGTTGCGGGTTGCTCACGGTTTAGTGTTGGTAGAGCCGCCACCTTACTACCCTTAGTTCCTCGAATTAGTATCGCTGGTTTGCTGGATCCGCCCTTGAGTCTGCAGCCTCCGGGGTGCGAAAAAATCGGTTTTTGCGTTCACAGGCAACGTCGATTACTAATTCTTCACTACAAGGTATCGCACCGCTGGACACCATGAAATGTATTGGGGTTGTTGGTAACGTGTTCGTATTGACCTCCTAGTCAATACAGCCTTGCCGAGCGGTGGTTATAGAAATAGTAGGCTTCGGATTTGCCTTGGGTTCTTATTAAGATATTGGCTGAAATATTACTTCTAAAGAACAACTCTGATTGACTATTTTCAACAACACTTTATTAGCACCCACAATGATGATTAACAATTGTCTTTACACGACTAATATTGCGACTCTGCTGAGGCCAACAGCAACTATGCTGTGGCCTACAGACACTCTGATGTAATAAAGACAACTCTTTTGTGATTCCAGCAACTCTGACTTCCAACTCAATCAGTACTCTTTATATACTGCTTAAGTGGGACTGCAAACACCTTACGATGGCGTATTTAAAGTATTTGCTGATTGTGATAATTACTGCAATCGATATCGAATTTGGCATATCAGCATTGCTATTACACAATGCAGCATTATCGATTGCTATTACACAATAATATCTATATATATATATATATATATATATATATATATATATATATATGAGTTTCAATCTTCAGGGCACATCAATTAAAAACTTGTATGACTTTTAAAACATTTTTATTGTTTCCATACGTTTCGACACATTGTTTTGTGTCATCTTCAGTGGACTCTAGTTTGAAAGCACAGATAGAAATTATTAATTAAAACTAATATATAAGAAAGTGATATGGTATGAACTTACATGTAATTGTAATAATCCTAATTATTTCAAAATTATAATTGTTCACAATGCACAATAAAACCAATTGATGTATTGCCCTGAAGATTGAATCTCACATATCTCAACATCAAAATTATAAAAATTTATATATATATATATATATATATATATATATATATATATATGGCGCTAATGGGCCATTTATTATTAATTAATTATATTTTAGAAGTGAAACCGCAATTAACTGTTGTAGACTCGATGATAATGTGAGTTTATTAATAACTCAATTTACAACGAAACTGATATTATATAAATTTTGATATAAATTTATTAGCCCGACAATTGATCGCTGACTAAAAACCGAAAGAAATTTTGACGATCGTGAAAAAAATAATTTCGCTATAGCTTGCTAGATGTGATATTCGCATCAGCGTAGCTCCAAGTATGCTGTGTAGTTTAGTCATCAAATTGGCGTCAATCAACTGACATCTGTCAAGAACATTTTCATTCCGCCACATCACTCCCCTTCAAAAGTAAATGAAGTATTCGTAATAAATAAATAAATTTAAGTATTATAATTTAAAGGAGACTTTTTAGAATTAATCATTCTTGGAGGATCCATCGTTGACTCCAAGTTATGTGATTTAAATTCTTGTGGTGTGCTTGGTTGACTTTCATGTGGTATGTCAAAAGCTGTTCTGCGAATACTTTGTGGACGGCAGGGCTTCACAAAATTATCTTGAGTATTGCAGTAAACTGGATAGCTCCCTAATGTCAACTTTGTAGGTTCAGAGAAGTATTGCCATTTAATAAAGTATTTATTTCAACGTCCTTGCTCTGCTCTATCGAAATTTTCTCAGCAGTTAACTTTGAAGGCATTTGAATGGAATTGATCCTGGAAAAGGCATCAGCAACCACATTCTGTTCACTCCTCACATATATAATGTCAGTGGAAAACTGTGATATGTATTCCAGCTGCCGTCGCTGACGATCTGAAGCCTTCTCTAGTTTTTGTTGAAAAACATAAGTTATAGGTTTGTGGTCAGTTTTAATGAAAAAATGTCTGCCTTCTAAGAGATGTTCAAAAAATTTGATTGAAGCAAAAATGGCTAATAATTCCCGATCATATGTGGAGTATCTTTGTTCTGTGGAAGACAGTTTTCTCGAGAAGAAACCTGATGCCAGGCACCATTAAGTTCTTGTTCTAATGTAGCTCCTATAGCAGTAGTGGATGCATATGTAATTAAATTAATATTTGCTAAGCTTGGAGGAAAATGAAGAAGAGTTGAATTTGCTAGAGCATCCTTCAGCTTGCTGAATGCTGATAGTGAATTGTGATTCCATACAATTTGAGTCTTGTCGTTTTTAACTGAGGGCTTCAAATACTCATAAAGTGGTGCTTGAGTCTTTGCTGCTTGAGGAATTGATTTACGATAATAGTTTACCATGCCCAAAAATCTTCGGAGTTCAATAACTGTCGAAGGTTTTGGATAATTAATAATTTTCTCTACTCGGTCAGGTGAAGGAGAATATCCTGCTGCACTCAGTTTGTAACCGAGGAAGTTTACTTCATCTTTACCAAAGAGGCATTTCTCTAAGTTGATTGTGAGTGAATACTCCTGTAGCCTTTCAAAAACCATTTGAAGATGACGACGGTGCTCATTCATATCAGTCGACATTACCAGGATGTCGTCTATATAAATAAAAACAAAATTAAAATCTTGGAAGATGTGATTGATTAACCTCTGGAATGTCTGGGCGGCGTTTTTGAGTCCAAATGGCTTAGATACTCGAAGAGTCCCCATGGTGTGATAATTGCAGTTTTTTTGATATCGTATTTAAGCATGGGTACTTGGTGGTAGGCTTTTTCCAAGTCTATTGTAGAAAATACTGCTTTCTGATGAAGAGTATTAAACATATCTTGTATTAAGCGTGGAGGATACCTGTCATGCAGCGTGTTTGCGTTCAGCCTCCTATAATCTCCGCACATTCTGAATGTGCCATTTTTTTGGAAACCATGTGAATAAGGCTTGCCTATGGACTGTTGGAAGGCCTCAAAGTACCCCTGTTCAGGATATTTTGTATCTCGGACCTGGCTGCAACAGCATTTTCTCCGAAGATCTTCCTGAATCTGGAAGCTAATGGTGGACCTGTTGTGGTTATCCTGTGGGAAAAATGAGATTATTTAATATTGGTGGTTACCTGCGGCTTTGTTATTGCAATGTATTGTGCCAGTAATTCCTTGAAAGGCTCTGCCGGGTTGACAGTGGAGATGTTGACTTGCTGTGCCTTGAGAACCTTTCCATCAGAGGTAAGGCCTGTGGTCGAATCAATCAATCTTCTGCCCTTCAAGTCTATTAATAGATTGTAGTTGCTTAGGAAATAGGCTCCTATAATGGCTGTGGCTACATCGGCAATAACAAGCTGCCAGTTAAAGCTTCTGCGTAGTGATAGATCCAGCTCCAGAGATCTCTTTCCATACGTGGATATTCTGCTAGAGTTTGCTGCAAATAAAACTAGCTCTTCCATGGCATGACCATTGGCAAACTTATGAGCTGGTAAAATGGACAAAACTGATCCGGAATCTATAAGGAATTGGATTGCAGTTTTTCTGTCTGAAATATGTAGGCGGAGCTCAGAGCAGACAGAATTTATTTCACCGTCATGGCAAGCTCCAATTAATGACGGCGAGGTAAGTTTTCCGACCGGTTTAAAGATTTAAGCAGGCAGGGCTCTTCACACTTTGTGGCTTTCTCACCATATCTGTAATGATAGTAGCAAACTGATCCACGAGAAGATGTCCTGGAACTATGTCGAGAACCACTTCTTGATCTTGACCGATTGTGTTGTGATTCCTGCTGATCATTTTTCTGCCTTTCAGTTTTCAACAATGACTTTAGTTCCTTGATTTCCTGAAAGAATGACATAAGAAGAGTTTCATGGCGGTCCAGTCTCTGTTCCACTGAAGGCTTGTGTGTTATGGACATCACATATGATGTGGGCGCATAGTGATCAACCAAAACATCGGCTACTTCCGACAGGGCTTCCGGACCTAGATAACGAGAAACTATCAACTGGGGCCGAATGTGGTGTGGCAGGCGCTCTGACCACAATTTCATTACGATGTCTTCACTGACCTCTCCCTTAGCCAAATCCATCATCTCTCGTAGGTGCTGTGATGGTTTTTTCTCTCCTAGAGATAAGTTTTTTAATAACTTGTCAATCTGCTTACCTCTGGATTCAGACATTCTGCTTAATATAGTCTTTTTAATGTGTTCGTATTTGCCCGTCATTGGAGGATTTCTGAGGACATCTTGAATGAGGCGCAGTGTTTCAAAATCTAGGGCTTTAAGAACTGCCGTGTACTTAGTATCGTCACTCCTGATCTTGACAGACTGAAACTCAGCTTCAATGACTAGGAACCATAGGTCTGGAGAATCTTCATTGAATGGAGTGAGACGGTGATTATTAAATGCTGCTATATTATATTGCTCAGCATAACTGTCATGTTCAAAAACACGTAGACTGCTCGTGTTAAAGATCGCCTCGTGATCCAGATCGATCAGAGATCTGTTGAGCGCTGTTTCATCATTGATGAACGTAGATCGAGTCGACATCTTTGGAAAAATTGGTATAATTTACCTTTGTAAATTTCTTTGTAGCTGACAAGAGCTTTTTTTCCTCGTCCGACGTCACCAATTATGGGTACTAGGACGTTATGTATGTCTCTTGCTTACTGTTTCACTTTCACGTTCGGAGTCACCAGTTATGGCGCTAATGAGCCATTTATTATTAATTAATTATATTTTAGAAGTGAAACCGCAATTAACTGTTGTAGACTCGATGATAATGTGAGTTTATTAATAACTCAATTTACAACGAAACTGATATTACATAAATTTTGATATAAAGGGTATGGGCGTGTTTCCATACAGAATTGGCCCCACCCTGGAATTTAAATAATTTTGATGCCATTTTATAGGTATTTTTGAGAAAATTAGAAATACCAAATTTCAAATCTGTAGCTCATCATTTGGCCGAGATATCAGTGAAAACATGTGAAAGTGGCCCCTTTTTTCAAACTCATTTTTTGTCGGAAATATGAGAGATATCAAAAAACTGTTGACATCATTCTTTATGTACTGATCTTGTCTATGTTGTTCATAACAAATAATGTGAAAAAATTATTTGTTAGTGCGTGAAAAAGGTGAAAATGATTTTTCATTTTCCATTTTCTACCAGTGCGGCTTGTTTGACTACTTTTATATTAGCATCATTCAAAAGCCTCTACATTTTTCTTCTATTATTCAAAAATTCAGTTGAATCTAAGTGGAACTTTGGGAGAGAAGTTGGAAAAACTTAAGCTAGTACGCGCGCTGCCGGTACAAGAACACCCGAGCAAGCGTAAGGCTCGTCGTTATCGCGTGTTTTGACAAATTATGTATATAAGTATGGAAATATTTATTAAAACCAAAATTTATTTATATCTTGTATATAAGTATATTCATCAGTCATAATAAAAAATCCAACGCGCTGAATAAAACAATAATTATTATTATTGATTATTTTCATTCGCCGTATAAGTTCTGACTTATATTTCAATGTATGAAACTTAAGATTTTCATTCCGCCACATATATATGTGATTAATTTCTTGGAGGGTGTAAAATCAAGTAAAAAATATAAATAAGTAAAAATTTTTTAAAACATCTTTATTTTTCCATTGTTTTGACGTAAAAACATTTCATTTTAATCAAATAGTATGTTTATGCGTGAGTTTATGAACTTAAGATAAAGATTAGCCTATTTCCGACACACGTTTTTCTCCTCTCCATTTATTTACTGCAATAATTTTGTTGACAAATTAATTCACTTCAAATATGAATATAAATGATAATGTATATTGAATTATTGGTGAGAAAAATGTAATTTAGATATTAAAATTACTGAAAGCCAGTTAAAATAAGGTACAAAATCATAAAAATATTAGGCAATTATTTTGGGTGGAAAAGTCCAAGGTGTTATTGTAGATTTACCGCGAATGCTATATATTAATTCTTTCTGAATTTGTTATACCTTTTAAAACACGTGTATCTTATGCTATGATCATGAATCACAAAGGCTAACGATGATTTTTTTTGTGATAAATTTGGAAAATCAATGTTTTAGTCGTGAATTAACAAAAAATCATTCTACATCTACAGGTATCACTAAAAAATTGTATAACCTTTGGCATTAAAATGAATTGAGCTATTGGGAATGAATTTGTTCTATAAATTGCAGTGTTTAATTTTTGATATACAATTTTATTGAACATATTTTAATATTTGTTAAAGGGATAATAAAAGTATTAACTGTGGGAATTGAGAATCATTTTATTTGAAGCAGTTCTACATTTAACATCACTCACATATTGGTGTAAATAGTAATTCGATAAACAATAATTATTATTTTTAACTGAACGGTAAATATTAGTATAGAATATTGAAAAAAACGTAGATGTGGTTATAGAACAACGTCTGTCGGGTCATCTATATATATATATATATATATATATATATATATATATATATATATATAGGTTGTCCGCACCTGCATAGGTTGTCGGACCTGCAAAAGGTTATGATTTTCTACTCGGACAACATGTTCCAAAATTACGCAATCGGGCAATTCCGATTCAGAAAAGGCCGATGCAGGCAATAGTTTGTGTTCGAAGCTATTCTTTCCGTGGCTTTCTTTCATTCAGTTACTTTCGACAAGTACTTTCAGTTCCTTTCAGTATTCAATTCCATTCTTTCCGTGGTTTTCATTCATTTCGGTTTAATTCATTCAATCAGTACTTTCAGTTCCTTTCAGTGTTTGTTATCAGTTCAATATTATCAGTGGATTAAGTTTCTATTGTGTGTCAAGTCAGCCAGTTGTTTTTGTTTTGTTATCAGTGTGTTCGAATTCCCTTTCAACATTTCCAACCGACTACGCTGATGTTTCCAGATCCAACCAAATAGCTGCCGCGGCTTGGAATTCCAAACAGATAACATTTTTCATGCAATATTAGTTAGTGTTCATTTTTGTTTTTCTTCATTTATATAAAATTTATATAGAATATATTTTAGTTTATTATTAATTACGGATTAAAAAGAACTTTATTTTTAATTTATATTTGTGTTTTCCAATTAGTTTTTGTTTTCTGCATACATTTTTTTTTTATTATTCCTCGGAGTACGAGTAAAATACTTCGAAAGGGGTTGAGAAACCCCCCAACATCAACATTTGGTCCTTCGAGCCGGATCCTAATTATTATTAGGATTAATTGGGTGTATACAGAAAACAAAAATATATAATGGCGCCTAAAATCGATATTGGTGCAGAAATTGCACGTCTAACCGCCAAGAGAGAGATGTACTTTTCAATTGTGCAAGAAACGTACGATCTATCGCAACAGATTGATGTATCTTCAAATAAGACACAATTTCTTGAAAATTTATATATTACTGAAAATGCTCGTGAACAATTTATTCAATTGTGCGATGAAATAAATAAATTAAAATATTTAGATAATCCTAGTTTCATTCCGGAATATTCCGCAATAAAGGCCCTGGAAACGATGTATGCCAAAATAAAACACGCTGAGAAATTATTAGATAATAAAAATGCGCATAGTTCTTCAATTAAAGACATTGTACCCAAACAACATTTACCGTCCATTGAAGTACCTAAATTCTCAGGAGATATTCAACAATGGCCATTATTCTATGAAACATTCAATTCACTAATTCATGAAAATACCGAGTTAGATAATGTATCAAAATTCCATTTTTTAAAAGGAGCGTTACAGGGTCCGGTATTAAAAATATTTCATTCGATACTACCGACCGCAAATAATTATCAAATTCTTTGGGAAGCGCTCATAAAAAAATACCAAAATAAACGCTACTTAGCCACAAATTACTTCAAACAACTATTATCATTCAAAATCATTTCTTCTGGACAAATAAATTTATTTCTTGAAAAATTCGATACCGCGGTGCAAGCGCTCTCCCTATTGAATATTCCCGACGCCTATGATTTCCTTATAACGTCACTAGCATTCTCGAAACTCGATCCATTGTTACAAGAAAAATTCGAGCATTTTTATCAAGGTGAGTTTCCCAAATATCAAGACCTCCTGCATTTTCTTCAAAAATCACAACAAGCGAAAAATCAGGTCTATGGTATGACCAATAATTTCACTAATGAGAAACCAAATTATAAAAACACTAAAATTAACCGGTCATTTTTGTTGAAAAATAAATATGATAACAAATGCTTTGTGTGTCGGGAGCAACACAGAGTGTTTACTTGTTCGAAATTTCTATCATTGTATACCTGATCGGCGATCCCTTATTCAAAACTTAAACTTATGCGACAATTGTTTGGGTCATAAGATAACGACTACATGTCGATTGAATAAAACCTGTTTATTATGTAACGAACGACATCACTCGTTATTGCATACTGGTAGCAATTTTGCGAGCACGGATCAAAATAATCTTCCTAACTCCAAATCAAATAGTACGGTTTTATGCGTATTTAATCAAAACAAAATCGCACATCATATTACCATATTGCCGACAGCAGTAGTAAAAGTTACTACTAGAAAAGAAAACATGTTATTACGGACAATTATTGATTCGGAAAGCGATAGAAATTTTGTGACATTAACTTGGTGCAAAAAGGCTGATTTACAAATTCTTCCAATATCAACCCAAGTGATCGGGTTAGGCAATTCGTCACATAAAGTTATTGGATTAGTTAATTTCACTTTGAAATCTTTAATCGATTCTTATCAGTTATCGGTCTGTGCATACGTAGTACACGAGATAGTGGGAAAGCAACCACAAATTACCATTCCGATTTCATCCATCAAAACATTTCTGAATTATCCTTTAGCGGATCCTAACTTTCATACACCCCAGGAGGTCGACGGAATTTTGGGTTGCGATGTTTTCGGCGAAATTCTTGACACTAATCAGGTTAAAAATGATAAAGGATTACCTGTGGCCCTAGAAACCCGGTTGGGTTATTTAATATTAGGTTCCATTCCTTATTTATTTGAAAATACCGGCACTTCTACTAATTTATGTAATGTTTCAGATTCAGATTTTTATTTACAAATGAATAAATTCTTACAATTAGAAGACATTCCCGAAATAATCCCCTCTTCTAACGATGATTAGAACGTAGACCTAGACGATATGTAGTAGCACTGCCTTTTAAAAGTGAAGGCAGGAATTTATACAAATCATTTCACTTAGCCTTAAAGCGATACCACATGCTTGAAAATAATTTTTTTAAATATCCCGAATTTCATAAAAAATATGCCCCCGTCATAAAAGATTACCTGACTCAAAACCAATTATCCTTTGTCGATTATTGTCTTGTAGATCATGATGTCGATGATTTTATTAAAATAAAAAATGAATATTATATTCCACATTTCGCAGTCGAAAAAGAAAGTTCCTCCACGCCTTTACGCGTTGTGTTTGATGCATCTGCGAAAAATTCAGAATTCACTTCCTTGAACGAAATTTTGCATGTTGGTCCTAAATTACAAACCGACATTTGTTCAATCCTTCTAAATTTTCGTTTCGGGCCTATAGCATTAACAGCTGATATCAAACAAATGTATCGTAATATTTGGGTTCGTAAACAAGATAGAAAATATCAAAAAATCTTATGGAGACCGTTTCTTGATGCACCCATTGGCATTTATGAATTAAATACTGTAACTTTTGGTCTATCGTCATCTCCCTTCCAAGCTATCAGAACCATCAAACAACTTTCCCGAGACGAATGTTCCAAATACTCTCAATCTATTTCTAGAATTCTTGAGAACGATGTCTATATTGATGATGTGGTTACAAGTATCGACTCCTTGGATAGCGCTAAAACCATTTGCGAGGGTTTGCAGACTGTATTATCGTCTGGTGGTTTTGAATTAAAAAAGTGGGAATCTAATAATTCTAATCTACGTAAACTTTTTCCTAATTCTGATGTACAAAACAAACATTTCTCTAAATCGGATTTTGAAATAGAATCTTCTACAAAGGTATTGGAATTAAAATGGGATCCCTTATCAGATAATTTTTCATTCGAAATAAAGCTTACGTGGAGAAAATCGACAAAGAGACAACTTCTTTCGGTAATAGCGCGAATCTGAGATCCTCTGGGTTTCCTCACTCCGATAGTTGTTAAGATAAAAATATTATTGAAAAAAATTTGGACCTTAAAAATCGATTGGGATGAGGAATTACCATCATTTATTATTACATCATGGTTAGCCGTATATTCCGAATTAGAGCATCTTAATAACTATCAGATTCCGCGTTATCTCGAAACGTCAAAACAAAACAAATGTACATTATTTGGTTTCGCGGATAGCTCAGAGCAAGCGTATGGAGCGGTAGTTTATATTAAATCTCTTGGCAATCCGAATTTCTTATTGATTTCAAAATCACGAGTAACACCGATTAAAAACCAAACATTAGCCAGGCTTGAACTTTGTGCTTGTCATTTACTGTCAAAACTTCTGGATTTTATATTAACGAATAACCAATATAGTATAGATTTTGATTCCATTTACTGTTTTTCCGATTTTATGATTGTCCGCCACTGGTTAGCAGGACCGGCTACTCGTTGGAAGACATTTGTCGCCAATAGGGTAACAAAAATACGGGATCTCATTCCTAATACACAATGGCTTCACATTCCTTCTAATCAAAATGCAGCCGATTGTGTTTCCCGAGGTCTTCGACCTAAGGAATTTATCCAACATAGGAATTGGTTGCTTGGGCCGGATTGGTTAAACGGTCCTATATCAACTTGGCCCGCAAAGGCGGTTGAACCTTCCGGAGATATTGATCAAGAAAGAAAAGCTAACGTTCTAATAGTAAAGAGGGTCATACCACCGATCAATCCTTTATATGAATTAACGCAAAAATTCTCTAATTGGTGCAAACTTGTAAGAACTTTCGCTTATATATTGAAGTTTTGTAAAATTATAACAAATCGAAACCGACTTTTGACTTCAGATTTGAAACAAGCCGAGGTAATTCTTATTCGATTAGTCCAAGAACATCATTTTCCCGAAGAATTCAAACTATCAACGAACGGAAAGTCTTGTTCGAAGAAGTTTTGCCGACTAAATTTGGTTTTGGATTCTAATAATTGTTTACGCGTTAAAGGTAGATTAGGACTAACAACTAATAACAATCCACTTCTTTTGCCAAAAAGAGACCAAGTAGTAAATTGTCTCATAGATTACTACCATGTTAATAATTTACATACTGGATCAAACTTAGTATTATCTTTATTGAGGCAAAAATATTGGATCTTGTCGGCTCGTGCAATAATTCGTAATCGTCTTCACAAGTGTATAACTTGTTTTCGACAGAATCCGAAACCCATTTTTCCATTCATGGGCGACTTAATACTCTTGATTCCTTATTTCTCCTCCTAAATTCCGAAGTGTATAAAAAGCGTTTCAATGAATTATTGGTTTTACATGACATTGAATGGAAAGTTAATCCACCGTTTGCCCCACATTTTGGAGGTATATGGGAGGCGAATATTAAATCAGTGAAGACCCATTTGTTTAAAGTTATAGGGTTGCAAATTTTATCCTACTAAGAGTTTAATACAGTCCTCAATCAAATCGAAGCCTTACTGAATTCAAGACCGTTATGTTGGCTAAGCAATGATCTGTCGGACCCTCAGCCTCTTACGCCTGCGCACTTTTTAATGCAGGAACCTCTGTCGGATTTGCCCGTTGACTATGAAAACTTGAATTTGACTAAAAGAAAACAATTGCTAGATCATATTGTCGCTTCTTACTAGAAGCGATGGAATGTGGAATATCTAACCGAGCTACAAGTCCGACAGAAATGGAATACAGTCACTAATCCTATTAAAAAGGGTGATTTGGTAGTTGTAAAACAAGAGAATGCGCGTCCGCTCCATTGGGGGTTGGGAAGAGTTGAAGAGGTTTTTCCGGGCTCCGATGGAGTGGTTCGAGTAGCATTGGTGAAAACGGGAAATACCCTAATCAAGCGGCCTGTTGTCAAACTATGCCCCCTACCTATTCAATAGTTTATATCTAAATTATTCATTTCAAAAAAAAAACTTTTCTATCTCATGATATATTTGCTTCTATATATAGTTTTGCTAAATTTTCAATCTCCAGGGCGATGAGAACACCCCTCATAGTCTCTGGAAGATTCTTGTAAATGTCAAAAAATCTAGACCCTGGCGCAAAAATAAAACTTTCGCAATCTAGATTGTGTGAATGTGGTAGGTAGTGAGAGAGGGACCCTGGCGCAAGGTCAGGCTTCCGTAACCCCGATCTACTCTGAATGAATGTTTGAATTTATTTTGGCAATTCTATCCTTCCTAATCATGAGGTTCATTATGTACCAATTTCGAGTATTTTCAGAAGTATAAAAGGCTAACCTTTTAGTCGGGGGAAAATGTTTGCGCCGCACCTGCATAGGTTGTCGGACCTCCAAAAGGTTATGATTTTCTACTCGGACAACATGTTCCAAAATTACGCATTCGGGCAATTCCGATTCAGAAAAGGCCGATGCAGGCAATAGTTTGTGTTCGAAGCTATTCTTTCCGTGGCTTTCTTTCATTCAGATACTTTCGACTAGTAATTTCAGTTCCTTTCAGTATTCAATTCCATTCTTTCCGTGGTTTTCATTCATTTCGGTTTAATTCATTCAATCAGTACATTCAGTTCCTTTCAGTGTTTGTTATCAGTGCAATATTATCAGTGAATTAAGTTTCTATTGTGTGTCAAGTCAGCCAGTTGTTTTTGTTTTGTTATCAGTGTGTTCGAATTCCCTTTCAACATTTTCAACCGACTACGCTGATGTTTCCAGATCCAACCAAATAGCTGCCGCGGCTTGGACTTCCAAACAGATAACATTTTTCATGCAATATTAATTAGTATTCATTTTTGTTTTTCTTCATTTATATAAAATTTATATAGAATATATTTTAGTTTATTATTAATTACGGATTAAGAAGAACTTTATTTTTAATTTATATTTGTTTTCCAATTAGTTTTTGTTTTCTGCATACATTTAATTTTTTTTTATTATTCCTCGGAGTATAAAATACTTCGAAAGGGGTTGAGAAACCCCCCAACATCAACATATATATATATTATATGATAAGATAAGGTTTTTCAGCCACAAGTCGAAAAAATAAAAACAGAACGTAAATATGAATCTTTTTTAATACGTTCCGAACTATTTTGCTAGCTCATCATTCAGCTAAAATACAAACAGAGTAATAAAACAAAGTAACAAAATAAAATAAAACAGAATTAAAATTATACATACCAAACCAGTTTTACAAATTATTAGACATACCAAAATTATTTTATACAAGATTTGACAATTAAAACATAAATATTTTGTTCTAAAAACAAAAAAATATGTTTATATGTATAGAATTTTAAAAAATAAAATCGAGTAATCGAAATATTTTGAATTCTGAAAGAGAAGATAAAAGAAAATATCAAGTGGTAAAAAATAAAACACCATATAATAGAATTGTTGACTCCGTTTACAAGGTGAATTGTAATAATTGTGAAAAATTCTATATTGGGGATAGTTCACAATATATATCTAAGAGAATGCTTCAACATAAATATAATTCAAACAATAAAAATCAATACAAAACAATGCTTCCAGACCATATGCAAAATTTTAAACACACCTTTGATTTAAACAATCCCGTTATTTTATATATTGAACAAAATGTTGACCTAAGAAGGTTTGCTGAATCTGTTTTCATTTTTTAAAATTCTCAATGTGTTAATAAGAATAGTTCTTCTTCTTTACTTTTTGACAGCTATCAAAATTTAATTAATATATGTAAATCTGATTTTTTTAATATTTGAACAATTTTTTACCACTTGATATTTTCTTTTTTCTTTTATCTTCTCTTTCAGAATTCGAAATATTTCAATTATTCGATTTTATTTTTCAAAATTCTATGTATATATACATATTTTTTGTTGTTTTTAGAACAAAATATTTATGTTTTAATCGTCAAATTTTGTATAAAATAATTTTGGCATGTCTAATAATTTGTAAAACTGGTTTGGTATGTATAATTTTAATTCTGTTTTATTTTATTTTGTTACTTTGTTTTATTACTTTGTATTTTAGCTGAATATTGAGCTAGCAGAATAGCTCGAAACGTATTAAAAAAGATTTATATTTACGTTCTGTTTTTATTTTTCCGACTTGTGGCTGAAAAATCTTATCTTATCATGTTTCAAAGTCGAAATAAACAATATCAAGATATATATATATATATATATATATATATATATATATATATATATTAAATGTTAAATATAAACAATACAACAATCAGATTTTTCACACACACTTTATTTAATAATTACAGACGTTTCGAGACCAAGGTATGCCTCATCTTCAGTGTAATTTCAAAAACAGTTACTTATACACATTCTTTAAGATTTTATTTAAATTACATTTAATTTTTGATATACAAAAAACACCAACTATTCCTTGCAACGCTTGACTCAGTACTAAAAAACATGTGACACTTACAGAAATATTCTAAACAAATCTCAAGTATCTAGATGGAGAACAGGAAGGGTATTAATATAATGTAAACAAAATGAGTGCGATTGCATACAAAAATCAATAAATATGAAAACAGATTATTTATTGAATTATAAATTATTAATGATGTTTATATCCTTGGTTTCAAAACGTCTGTAATTATTAAATAAAGTGTGTGTTAAAAATCAGAGTGTTGTATTGTTCATATTTAACATTTAATATTCGGTCCACTCATATCACAACATTTTATACATGTATTCTATATATTCTATATATATATATATATATATATATATATATATGTATATATATATATATATTCATGAATAAAATAAAATTAAAAAATATCAATAAAATAATTTTTCTAAAAAATTCACAAATAAATGACGAGTTGTAAAATTTTTCGGTCGACCACATGATCGACTCAATGACTCGTAATTTTAACAGTGTTGACCAAAGTAAAAACGCAAAACTTGAGAATCAAATTCAATTTAGTTATTTTCTTTTGATGAGAAAATAATTGATTTTTTGGATTAATTTTATATAAAAATAATGTATTAAACTTTGTAATAAAAGCAAACCATTGATCATAAAATATTTTCACCAAATAATAATATTTCTGATTTCTAATTGTTCTTCTGCTACTTCCATTTGAGAATTAATATTATATCGGGTAGTTCGATTAGCATATTATTACTTTTACACAATTATATAATTATGTAAAAGTAAAAATTTAATACTATATATTTTTTTCTGCTTAAATACTATTGACGTCACGGATATATTTTGCACTCTAAAGTGTTGTTATTTCAGGCTATGGAAAAACCAGAATAAATGTCTTTTGTTTCGTGTATTTTTCGGTATGTATATTCCTGATTGCCGCCATCCACGGCCAAAGATTGTCGTAGTTAGAAATATGACCCCTTACTATTCAATAAATTATACATTGGAGCTATTCACACTTGAACACAATTTCATTGTTCTGTATCTTTGAAGTAATATTTTTGTATTTTCTGGAAAAAAACGTATACCTAAAAGGTCATAAAACTGCCTCTGAGACGAGAAAGCGACAGCTTCCTTCCCAATGCAAAATGCAGTAACAGATTCATAGTACCAGTTTAGGGAAGTCGGATATGACAAATCCGGTGAGACAACTCCACTCGGATTCACTCCGAGGGAGGAGTTGTATCGGAGTTATAACTCCGGAGTGAGTTACTCATCTCTATATATATATATATATATATATATATATATATACTAGCTGACCCGGCAAACGTTGTTTTGCTAAGTAAGTTATTTTATAAACAATTTCTAGAGTATCTAAAAAATTAATACTTTTTGTGTAAGGATGTGTTGTTTGAATTGCTATATACAATGAGGTATTATAGAAACAATAAACCCCATCAGTTTGTATATATTTTATTAATACAACCAAACTGAAAGTTTTATACACTTTCTATAGAAAACATGGCATAATTCAATCCAAGTCTTTGTTGGTCTTTCGACTTATATAGTCATTACAAATTCCATTTAATCGATTATTGAATGGGTTTCAAATTTTTTGAAATTTTTTTTGGATTCTGGATTTTGTGTATAATTGTAAATAATACTATTGAGCTTATACAAATTTTTCAAATTTCTGCGAGGAGAGATACAAAATGATTTAGGTATCTCTTCTTTGACCTGCTTTTTGAAAAGTTTCTAGTAATATTCGATGAATAAAAGTAAATTTAATAAAAAGTATATATGTAGAACAGGGCAAGGCACAAAGGTCCAATTTGACTTTAAGCAAATATAAATTTTATTATGAAAATCAAACATATTACATCACAACAAATGACACATTTCAAATGAACAATTATCTGACTACGTTCAGTAAAACTACCAGCTACTTCATCATTGTAAAAACGTGCTTTTTTGCTATCTTTAAAAAAATTTTTATCTAGACCTTTTTACCCTATAACGGGGTAACTTGGAATGGCCAGATGGCAAGCAGGTCTAATGTCATATTTTGATTTCAAAAGTATTTTACAAAATAATTACATTTTCAACTAATTGCTAGAAAACTACCAATGGAAGAAAATACTTTTACTGTGGATTTTCAAAGATTACCATTTATCTCCCAATACCAAAGTCATAAGAATCAAGGTTATAGCTGATTATACATATTTTCCCTTTACATTCAAATACTGTTGTTAAACAATGCTTAGCTTTACTGGTTTTTGACACTTCGGTCGTGGATCTTCATATATTACTATCCATTCTTGAATAAATTCAGGAAATTATGACTGGAAATAAGCTATTCGACAAAATGTTCCTTTGATCGATTCCAAATTTTAGGTTCTAAATCTGAATAATCTTGAAAAGGTTTTATAAATACCAATAAGTACATAATTATACAAATGAGTTCTTTCAGAGCATTGTGTTTGAGAAAAATATGATTTGTCAACCATACTGAGTTATACATAGTTTGCTTCACTGTTTATACGAATGGGCAATGGCACTATCATTATATTATAATTGTTAATTATTTATTTAAAATAAATAATTTTATTATTAATTCCTTACAAATATTGAATTGTCATCCATACGTGATTACATAGCTGTCATTTGCTTATTGTTATTCCAAGTCGAACGGGATAAAAGGTATCCTATGTCCTTCTCCTGGCTCTGAACCAACTTTTACCAACTTTACCAAAGTCAATTTTCAGTTAAATCGGTTCAGCCTTCTTGAGTTATAAGTTCTGACGATATAACTCCAGAATGCACAAACCGAATTCGACAATTTTGCATTCGCTGGAAAGGTCTGGGGCTCCGTGAGGTTTATAGCTGGGTTATAATATATGAGAACCAAAAACTAATATTCTATCACTATAGTTAACTTAAGGTAGTCGATTACTTCAATTAGACCTTTTTATTGTCGAATCAAAGCACATTTGCTGATAATATATATATGCCAATTAGTTGTAAACACCTGAAACATTTTATAAGATATGTATAAAGAAATTACAAATTAACAACAATTAATGTATAACTATTTACATTTTTATTACAAATTTTGAGGTTATGTCAAGAAACTATATTTCAGAATATTTTTTTTTATTAATTTGTTGATGATTATACTTATTGCTGATATATAATATAAACACCTCAAATTATCTATTTAAATACGTATAAACAAATATACATAAATACCTAATTATATAAATAATTACATTTCCATTTTCAAGAAATAAATTTCCCCATCGTCCATCCAGCATCGCTTGCTATTATTAAGAATTAATTTATTTGCCACTTTGTATTAATTTTCCGTGGCGATTAAAATATTTATATTATTCACGTAATAATTTTCAAATAATGGTCATTAAGAAATGCATATTAATATATTTGTATCAAAACAGAAACACCGAATGACAGTTGACAATCGAATGTAAATGTCATGGATGAAATCATTGACAGTATCATAGATTGAATAAACTACATGGATAGTTTATAAATAATTAATTTTGAATTAGAATGAAATAAAGGGATAAAAAGTATCCTAAGTCCTTCTCCTGGCTCTAAACTACCTCCCTGCCAATTTTCATCTAAATCGTTTCAGCCGTTCGTGAGTTATAAGTGTTATAACATAAAGCGATCCTCTTTTATATATATATATAATATATATATATATATATATATATATATATATATGTTGAAAGTGTTTAAATTTGATGTTGAAATGAATGATTAATTTTTTGGAGGGCGTAACATCAAGTAAAAAATATAAATAATTAAAGATTTTTTAAAACATCTATATTTTTCCGTACTTTTCGACGTAAAATTCTACGTCATCGTCAGTGGTTCTACAATTTTGAAAAAAACAGAAAGTAATGTTAAAAACTAAATATACATAAGCAAAAATAAAAATTTCTTTAAAAAATTTACATCCCTATGATTCCAAACTTTATGGTCTTCCTAAAATTCATAAACAAGACGTTCCTTTTAGACCCATAGTCGCTGACATAAATTCTCCTCCAAATTCTCAAAATTTCTAAGCAATATACTCTCCATCATAACTGTCCGATCCCCTCATTTCATAAAAAAATTCTTTTAAATTTGTAAATAAATTAAACGGGTTAGTCTTACCTCACAAAACTTTATTAGTAAGTCTAGATGTTGTTTTCCTTTTCACCAACGTCCCCTTACAATTAATGTTAGATTCTATAACAGCTAGATGGAATGAAATTTCTTGTTATACTACACTTTTATTACATTGGTTTTTAGAATCGATCAAATTCATAATCACGAACACCTACTTTGAATTTAATGGCCAACTTTATTTTCAAATTTTTGGCACCCCCATGTACTCTTCTATATCCCCAGCCATAGCAGAATTATCTTTACAACATTTAGAAACCAGAGTTTTTAATTCCATCAGCATAGACAGCTATTTTTATTACAGCTATGTTTATTACAGATATGAAAATTGGTACTATCATTAATCTAGTAGACCATGCTATCCTCCTTTCTGACAAACAATTTTGGACCTCAAACTTAGAATTAATTTTCAAAACCCTCACACAAAATTCCTATCCCCCACATCTTATAAAATCCGTCACAAACAATAGATTCACTATTTTAAAAAACAAACTAATTAACTCCAACCTGAAATTATTTTTCACAAAGGATAATAATTTTGAAGGTACCATTTGGCTGCCTTACCTCAAGGAACTTTATCCGATGTGGAAAAAACTTTTTTATAACGCAAATATCCGTTTAGTATGCTACATAGATTTAACGCTCAATTCCCTCTTCTCAAATTTAAAGCCGCGCACTAGTTTGGAACGAGTATCCAATGTGGTCTATAAAATATCTGGCAATGATTCTGGCTGTGATTCTACCTATATTGGCGAAACAGGACAGAACCTCATCAAACGTTTAAAACAACACGATAATAACTCAATAAACCAAAATCAAGGGCAAACAATGATCACAGAACATTTAAAACTAAATAACCATACGTTCAATTTTTATGACGCAAAGGTTCTTCATCATGAGTCAAAAGACGCTTTTCAAAATCGGCCTATAATTTTCTGAACAAAAATTGTTTAAACAAACGAAGAGACACCAGCTTCATCTGCAAAAATTACCAATATGCTCTAAATAATGTTTCATTTATATCGAATACCTAACACCACTATCACACACACCTGCACAGCGCAAAAATTTCGGAAATGACATCAAATTTTAGAATCAGTTGAGATGTGTTCTAATTGGCCACCATTGGTACGAATTATGGCCTTCAAACGGCAGAAAAACCATAACGAGCTGCACGAAAGTGGTTCTGGGGTATTTTGGCCCATTTCCGGCGAGGCGCCTTCTTGGGATGATCGACACTTTGGTATTTTTTAGTGCGAACCTTACTCTCCAAAATGTCCAAGGCACAAAAGTCCAACGAATTTAGATCCAGAGG
This sequence comes from Ctenocephalides felis, assembly GCF_003426905.1. Lineage (NCBI taxonomy): Eukaryota > Metazoa > Arthropoda > Insecta > Siphonaptera > Pulicidae > Ctenocephalides > Ctenocephalides felis. Next base: position 60,163,990 of record NW_020537646.1, on the reverse strand, counting down.
TTTTGGTCGCTATTGTGCGATGGAAATGAAGCGAAAAACCTCTTTTTTAAGCCATTTTCTGTTGACGCGTGCTGAGTTTGATGGTGCTGAGTCCTGTTGGATTGTCCATGGTCTGCGGCCAAAATGTTTGAATACCTAGGACTTCAATACTGCCTTTAAGACATTTTCTCGATAATTTCGGCAATTATTTTGATCCCACGGTCGATGAATAAAAGCGGAATGTTACAATCGGCCGTTACGGTGGTTCACACCGTTACCGTCGGCGGCCCTTGAGCTCTGGTGGCCAATCGAAGGTGTAAATTTTTAGCTGACCTTTTTGGCAAGTAAACCCTATCATTTTGTTTGTTCACAAATAGCTTCATTTGGAATGACTTACCATCTGAGAAAACCAAATTAGGTAACTAGCCACTTTCGTGCAAGCGAAGCAACCCCTTGGTTCCTTCCCGTCTAACTTTTTTTTGTGCATCGATGAGCTCTTGCACTTTTTAGAACTTCAGTGGCTTTAGTCAAAGCTTATTTCTCAATATGTGTTGCATCCGTTTTTGCGATATGTTCAGATCACGAACCATTTTTTTTACCAATACGACCCCAATTTCGATCGATTTTTGCCTATACATTTTGGATAATTTCTGGTGTTGTAAGTGTTTTTTTTCGTCCACTTTTTGAACGCGGTGCAACACTGAGTGTATCACTGTTACGAGATATGGTACGAGAAACAAAATATTTGTTCGCATTTAAATGCTGGAGGGCTCTAAAGATAGCCACTTAAGGTTTTCCAGCCAAATATGAAGCAATCGCACTATCACGCTTGACTTCCATCACTAATAACTTTTTTTTGAATGTATTAGATCGAAATGCTTTTGAAATAAATCTGTCATCTGTCTGATGAGCGGTTTAGAAATGATAGCGTTCTAAAACTGGTTGCAATACATATCAGCCACCCTGTATATATATATATATATATATATATATATATATATATATATATATATATATATCTATATATATATATAGATATAGATATAGAGATATATAGAGATATATATATAGATATAGATAGATAGATATATATATATATATCTATATATATATATATATATATATATATATATATATATATATATATATATATATATATATATATATATATATATATATAATATGATAAAGTTTTTCAGTCCCAAGTCGAAAAAATAAAACCAGAACGTAAATATAAATCTTTTTAATACGTTTCGAGCTATTCTGCTAGCTCATCATTCAGCTAAAAAACAAACAGAGTAATAAAACAAAGTAACAAAATAAAATAAAACAGAATTCGTGAAAACTCAAAATCTTGATAAATAAAAACTTCATCCTCTGCAGGCCTAGGAGTAATATCTTGATATTGTTTATTTCGACTTTGAAACATTATATGATAAAGTTTTTCAGCCACAAGTCGAAAAAATAAAACCAGAACGTAAATATAAATCTTGTGGCTGAAAAGCTTTATCATATAATGTTTCAAAGTCGAAATAAACAATATCAAGATATTACTCCTAGGCCTGCAGAGGATGAAGAATTGCTAAATGAACTGCGTAACAAATTTCTTTCTACTGAAAAATGCGAAACTCAAAATGTTTGGTTTGTGCTTTGATTGCTGGTGTAGGTGTAGCATTGTTAATCAAAGGGCGGTTCTAACAGGTTTTTTTGTTTTTGTATCATTATCTGTTACGAAGTTTACGTTTATGGCGTCTCCCTACACCTAGCGGCGAGAGTAACAACCAGAAACGCCAATACCAACTTCATAGACACGTTGCGTGTGAAGAACGTCGCAAACTGTCAAGTTGGCGACGGCGCATCGTGCAACACTTGCGTGGGCTCGAGGGATGCGAAAAATGCAATCTCACCCTCTCGTGCATCAACCCTTGGAAGAGTGAAGATATAAAACCTAACCTAAATACACTTTATATCAGTGAGCTTTATACTTGTTTTGTTATTATAAATTAAACTTATATACACGTTATTCAGTTCTTTTAATTATAAATATAAATTATATATAGACCCAACATCTATATAATTGGTGACCGCGACTGAGAAAACACGTGGCTGAATTCTGATCTTGATACTACAAGCGAGGTATACTATATCATTAATAATGTCTTCACCCGCAAACACTGAAGCCTCACAAGATCTAAATCGATCGCTCATCGATTTTGACGAAACTCAAGTTCGCACGCCATGTGCGAGCAACTCCAACCAAGTGAACAATGATTTAAAAACGGAACAAATTTACAACGTGGGCAGGCATACAATAACCCCGTTCATGGAAGATGCTCCTGATCTATGGTTCCTGTTGATTGAGACAGAGTTTCTTGGAGATAGGATCAAATCCGACCATGCGAAGTATACGGCGGTATTGCGTGCTCTGGACAGGTCTACTTTACACCTGGTAAGCGATGTGTTGCGAAATCCGCCAACCGAAAATAAATACAACACGTTGAAGAGCATAATCCTAGACCGAGTATCCGAGTCGAGGTCAAAGCAAGTAGACAAATTGTTAACAAACGTTGTCCTAGGTGACAAAAAGCCATCCCAGCTACTACGGGAAATGATTGACCTGGCTCGGAGTGAAATCTCGGAGGATATCATCCATAAACTTTGGTTGGACAGACTCCCACAACACATCCGGCCTCTACTGCTTGTATCGAAAAACATTGGGCTACAAGCCATTGGCGAGATGGCAGACAGGCTTGTAGATACTTGTGGACTGCCATCATCGGTGATGGCCACAGCGAGCAGAGCACCTGAACCAAGAAGTGACCGCACCCAAGAAATTCTGCTTGCCATGATGCAGAAACTAAATGCCTTGACGACAGAAGTGGAGAATTTAAAACATAGCAGAGAACATGACGAGAGAAGCAGGACCAGAAGTCACTCCAGGCACAGGAGAGGGAGATCAAAGACGCCGTCCAAATCACAGCTATGCTTTTACCATAGCAGGTTTGGAGAGAAGGCTACCAAATGCATAGAACCCTGTTTGGTTAAGACTCTCCTGAAGCCGGAAAACTAAAGTCACCATCAACACCAGGAGCAAGTAATGATGGTGATATTAATTCTGTCTGTCCAGAGCTCCGACTATGTGTGACAGACAGAAAAACACGGATAAATTTTCTTATAGACTCTGGCTCCGTTCTCTCGATTCTTCCAGCTAGCAAGTTTGCAACCGGTCGTGCCAAGGAAGAGATTGTTCTGTATGCAGCCAATTCCAGCCGAATATCCACCTATGGAAAGCGGACTCTCGAGCTGGACCTTTCGCTGCGCAGACCCTTCACTTGGCAATTCACAGTAGCAGATGTGGCAACAGCCATAATCGGTGCAGACTTGCTAAGCTACTACAATCTACTAATAGACCTGAAAGGCAAAAGACTAATTGATTCAACGACAGGCTTAGCCTCTGATGGCAAAGTGCTGAAGACCCAGAACATTAACATTTCCACAATTAACCCACACCAACCTTTCAGAAGCTTACTAAACAAATATATAACAATCACTAGAACGCCACAGAGACTAACAATTAAACCATCTCCTTTCGCACACAGGATTACCACAACAGGTCCACCAGTTGCTGCCCGGTTCAGGAAGATTTTTGGCGAAAAAGCATCAGCTGCAAAAGCCGAGATACAAAATCTCCTGAACAGGGGCATTTTGAGACCTTCAAGCAGTCCGTGGGCAAGTCCAATACATATGGTATCAAAAAAGGATGGATCTTATAGACTCTGTGGTGACTATAGAAAACTTAATTCAAGCACGCAACCAGACAAATATCCTCCTCCACTAATCAGTGATGTTTTTACAAACCTGCACAATAAAACAATTTTTTCAACAATAGATCTTGCAAAAGCGTATCATCAGGTGCCGATGCATGAAGAGGACATACAGAAGACTGCCATCATAACTCCATGGGGATTATATGAGTACCTCTGCATGCCTTTTGGACTGAAGAATGCCACTCAGACATTCCAGCGCTACATAAACCACATATTCCAAGACATTGACTTTGTGTTTATATATGTGGATGATATTCTGGTTATGTCTGAGAACATGGAGCAACACCATCGCCACCTGCAGATAGTTTTTGAGCGTTTGCAAGAACATTCTCTAACCATCAACACCAACAAATGCGTCCTAGGCAAGTCCCAAGTAGATTTTCTGGGTTACAAGCTCAGTGAGTAAGGCTATTCTCCAGCTACAGACCGGGTGGACAAGATTTTGAACTTCCCACAGCCAACAACAGTTCTGGAACTGCGTAGGTTTCTGGGAATGCTGAATTATTACAGGAAATCAGTCCCAAAAGCAGCCAAACTGCAAGCACCGCTGAACAGTTACCTACGTAGTTCAGTCAAGAAGGATAAAACACCTGTCATTTGGAACCCAGAATCTCTGCAAGCCTTTGAGGACGTAAAGAATGCTCTTGCAAACGCCGCTTTACTTCATTATCCAGCTGCTGCAACAAATATATGTTTAGTAACAGATGCGTCAACAACAGCCATTGGAGCCACTCTGGAGCAGGAAGAAAATGGTGCATGGCACCCTATAGGTTTCTACTCCAGAAAGCTCACATCCACGGAACAGAGGTATTCAATATATGACCGAGAGCTTCTAGGCATCTTTGCGGCCATAAAATATTTTGAATACCTGCTGGAAGGTAGGCATTTCATTATCAAGACAGACCACAAACCCATCACATATGCATTTCAGCAGAGACCTGAAAAGGCGTCGGACAGACAGCGTAGGCAATTGGAATACATATCCCAGTTCTCTACTGAAATTGTGTATGTGAAAGGTGAAGAAAATGTAGTGGCAGATACATTATCAAGAATTAACACTATTGAAATGCCTAACAGACTGTCGGCTGAACAAATATGTATAGAGCAAAGCTTGGATCCAGAAATGCAGGAGCTGCTTGGTGGAGAAACTTCTCTTAGATTACATAAATTAACATTGGATGGTTTTCCGATCTATTGTATAATTGAGTCAAACTTTGTTAAACCTTATCTCCCACAGAGCCTCCGCAAAACTGCATTCGACGTAGTCCATGGTATTTCTCATCCAAGCATCAGGACCACATCCAGGGAGGTACGCAGCCGGTATGTTTGGCCTGGAATTGGAAAGGATGTTGCTACTTGGACTCGTCAATACATATCCTGTCAAAAGTCCAAGATCCATAAACATAATCATTTCAATCCTTTGCACATCCCTATTCCTGATGAAAGATTCTCTCATATTCATATTGACATAATTTCCTTACCCAATACTAATGGTTTTCCTTACTGCTTAACAATTATTGACAGATTTACAAGATGGCCGGAAGCCATCCCACTGAGAGACATCACAGCTGAGACAGTCACGCAGGCATTGTTTACGTGCTGGATTTCCAGATTTGGTACACCAACTACAATAACATCAGACCAAGGCACGCAGTTTGAGTCATCTCTCTTCAAGTCCTTGGCACAGGCAGTTGGTGCAAAGAAAGTACGTACGACAGCATACCACCCTCAAGCAAATGGATTAGTAGAACGTTGGCACAGAACCCTAAAAGCTGCACTGATGTGTTTTTCTGAACCGTGGATCAAGACACTACCCTACGTACTACTTGGTCTACGGAATTCATTCAAGGAAGACATCAAGACATCAGCAGCAGAGATGGTTTACGGAACCACACTGAGACTTCCAGGTGATTTTTTCAATACATCTAATAACTCACAGAATCCACATGTCTTTCTAGAGAATCATCGCCGAATCATGTGTGCATTGAAACCAACTCCAACAGCCCACCACAACAAATCCAAGATTTTCATTTTGAAAGATATGGGCACATGCACACATGTATTCCTCAGAGCAGATCATGTACGAAAGCCCTTGGAACCACCTTACAGAGGACCCTATGAAATACTTGAGCGAGTTTCTGATAGGATTTACAAACTTCGCGTTAATGGGGCCGCAAAGAACTTCGCTGTTGAAAGACTAAAACCAGCATATATAAATAAAACAGATGCAGATTACGAATCACTTTCTCAACCACTTCATACACATCCCTGGGAGTCATCAAAGGAACCTACAAAGAAAACAGCCAAAAAGAAAGTTGCGTTCAATATTTGACAACACACATTTAACCTTATTTCTATTCTGACAGATAGCTAACCTTCATCTTGGGGGGAGTGATATGGCGTCTCCCTACACCTAGCGGCGAGAGTAACAACCAGAAACGCCAATACCAACTTCATAGACACGTTGCGTGTGAAGAACGTCGCAAACTGTCAAGTTGGCGACGGCGCATCGTGCAACACTTGCGTGGGCTCGAGGGATGCGAAAAATGCAATCTCACCCTCTCGTGCATCAACCCTTGGAAGAGTGAAGATATAAAACCTAACCTAAATACACTTTATATCAGTGAGATGCTTTATACTTGTTTTGTTATTATAAATTAAACTTATATACACGTTATTCAGTTCTTTTAATTATAAATATAAATTATATATAGACCCAACATCTATACGTTCATTAATTTGTCGTTATTAGTTTATTCAGTATTGTAGTCAGTAAAGTTTATACATAATTCCTTTTTTATTAATTTCAATATGAGATAAGTAATAGTAGATAGTAAGTTACATAATCTGTGAAACGTTACTTAGAAAATATTCAAAACAAAATTAATAAAAACGCTTTTAATTATTATTATATCAAATATATTTACATTTTTAACGTTTTATATGTTTAGATTTATTATTAAAAAGAATTTTTTTCTTAAATATATTAAATAGATTTTATCTTCACAAAACAAGATTAATATTTTACTTATTTATTTTACGTTTTGGGGCTTATGGATACTTTCCTTCTTTAAGAACTAACCAACAAACTTTTTTTAATCACACTCTTTTTCTATGTACGCAATAATAAATTGTAAGAAATCATCTTCTGCATTTGAATCAATTTTTTAATTATACTTTTACTCTTAAATAACATTAATATAAATAATAAACTAGTATAGTAATATAAATAATAATTGCTATTAAAAAATGTAAAAATATGTAACTAAAACAAAATTGCAATGACAAAATATTAGTTCATAAAATACGTATAAAATAATTTCGGCCACAACTGACACAGTCAGGTAGAATATTTCGTCGTAGGGACACATAGGACAAAGGACACGCATCGTATTCTATAGTCTTATACAAATATCGGTTATATGAAAGAAAGAAGAGACACTCTTGAGAAGTTTCTCAAAAACAGATGTTCGTACATTTATCTGGTATGGTCATGCCTACATGTATATGATGCAATTTCAGAAATTTTTATTCTATGAATAAATATAAAACATCTAAATTTATAAATATAAATCGATATATTACTAGTAGATATAACAGATTTAAATAATATTAATACATACTAAACGAGGGTAAAACAAATTTAAGCAAGTCATGTAACTAACCACAAAATTTTATTACTTAACTTTTATTTTATTCGGAGTTTTGATTTTTTTCATCAAACATTTTGTTTACATTTTTTTCTCGTTTAGAATTTTTTTATTTAAATTTAATATATATATTCTGATACCTTTGCACTATTATAATCTTGTATAATTTTGTTTTTGTTTTGTTTACTGAATGATGGCATACTTACAATGTCGTTAAATAATATAGTTAATAAATAAATACAATATAGTTAAATTATTTATTGCTTTTTTAACTTCCCATAGGGTAGTTATAGTAATGAGACGAAAATCGAAAATGAAAATTTTTGCATATCTTTACGTTTAATAATGGATTTAATTAATTTAGCTATTAATTAATTAATTCTGATCAAAAATATGTTTTTTAAGAGTCACCATTGAAGTTTTTGGCGCTAATTAATGATTTAAAATTGATTATTTTCTTGACCAATGTAAATGTTACTTATTTCTCAAGTTCGATAATAAAGAAAAAATAAATGTGAATATAATGTTTACAATTTATATTGAATTCATATAAAATTTATATCAAACTGTTAATTACGATCGAGCTGATCAATGATTAGCTATGTATTAACTAAGATATTATCAATGTGTTAAATTCTGTTTTCTATATGAATTAAATAATATTTTTGAATGTGGGTTAAATAATAATTTTGAATTTGGGGTAAATATTGTTTATTTATATTAATATTATATTGGTTTTCAATATTGAGCTTATATTAGTTTTGAATGGGATTTTAATATTGTTTATCAATATTGGATTTATATGGAGCCCATGTTTTTTCTAATATTGACACTTTAAAGGCATTAATGTAAAAAAATGTATCAAACTATTAATTGCGATCGAGCATACGACTTTTTAAAAGCTTTAATCATGATTTTGGTGCTAATTAATTATTTAAAGTTATTTTTTTTCGTAACCCTTATAAAGACCACATATTCCCCAAGTTCAATAATACTGAAGAAACGAATCGTGGTTGCCCAGAAAAAATGCATAACCCCCACATTTAAAATTTATATTGAATTTATAAGAAAAATGTATCAAGCTATTAATTGCGATCGAGCATATGACTTTTTAAAAGCTTTGATCATGATTTTGGTGCTAAATAATTATTTAAAGTTATTTTTTTTGTAACCCTTATAAAGACCACATATTCCCCAAGTTCGACAATACTGAAGAAACAAATCGTGGTTGCCCAGAAAAAAATGCATAAACCCCACATTTAAAATTTATATTGAATTTATAAGAAAAATGTATCAAGCTATTAAATGCGATCGAGCATATGACTTTTTAAAAGCTTTAAGCATGATTTCGGTGCTAATTAATTATTTAAAGTTAATTTTTTTCGTAACCCTTATAAAGACCATATATTTCCCAAGTTCGATAATACTAAAGAAACGAATCGTGATTGCCCAGAAAAAAATGCATAACCCCCACATTTAATAAGAAAAATGTATCAAGCTATTAATTGCGATCGAGCATATTACTTTTTAAAAGCTTTAAATTGATTTTGGTGCTAATTAATTATTTAAAGTTAGTTTTTTCGTGATCCTTATAAATACCATGTATTTCCCAAGTTCGATAATACTGAAGAAACAAATTTTGGTCGGCCACAAAAACTTGGATTCCGCCCTCATTTAAAAATTATGTATAATTCGTGTAAATATAAAATTAGAGGAGTAAATCAGATGGGAAACATGTTTTTTATTTGGAATAAACCATATAAAACAGTGCTCTCATGAATTTTCCAAATTTTCCATAATTTTGAAAACAAATATTGTCCGGTCCATCTAAAGACAAGATTCGAATCTATTAGCCCTCTAGCCACGATACATTTCTACTATATATATATATATATATATATATATATATATATATACTAGCTGACCCGACAGACGTTGTTCTGTACCCACGTCTACAATTTTTCAATATTTTATACTAATATTTACTGCTTAGTTAAAAATAATAATTACTGTTTTTTTAATTACTATTTACACCAATATATGAGTGACGTTGAATGTAGAACTGTTTCAAATAAAATGATTGTTCTCAATTCCCAAAGTTAACACTTTAATTATTCATATAACAAAAAATGTTCAATAAAATAGTAAATTAAAAATTATACACTGCAATTTATAGAACAACTTTATTTCCAATAGCTCAATTTATTTTATTGCATTTAAGGGTTACATATTATTTTTAGTCATACCTGTAGATGTGGATGTATAAATGAATGATTTTTTGTTTATTCACGACTAAAACATTGATTTTTCAAATTTATCACACTAAAAATGATCGTCTGCCTTTTTGATTTATGGTCATAGCATAAGATACTCGTGTTGAAAATTGAAATCTTTTAAAAAGTACAACAAATTCAGAAAGAATTAATATTTAGCATTCGCGGCAAAGGTGCAATATCACCTTTTATTTTTCTACCCAAAATAATTGCTTCAATAACGTTGCCTATAATTTTTATAATTTCGTACCATATTTTAACTGGCTTTTAGTAATTTTAATATCTAAATTACATTTTTTCTCCAATAAATCAATATACATTATTGCTTAAGTTTATATTTGAAGTGAATTAATTTGTCAAATCCTGTTCACATGTGCTCTATTCAACTTACGATCAACAAAATTATTGCTCTGTGAATTTTTTTACTGTGCTCCAAGTTACTTGATATTTTGGAAATAGGCTAATCTTTATCTTAAGTTCAGAAAAGAAATCAATTTGCACTCCGTCACCATTCACCGCATTAATTGGATTATTACTCTTTTAATTCTGATTTTATCAGAACTTGTAATACACAATTTTAAAGATAATTAAATGAGCTACAACTTTCTCTATCATAAATTTTACCGTAACTTCTCTTATTGTGAAACGGCGAAGGGTTAAAGGGCTCGAAAGACCTCTGGTTGGACAGCCGCGCACTCCTTAATTAATACCTCTATCAATATTTGTGTAATGGAAAAATAATAAACAACAATAATTAGTCAAAAAAATACCTCGAATTTTCATATATATATACTTTTATACGTATTCTTTCAGAGATATTATAATGAGAAATTGGATGTTTTTTTAATATTTTTTTTTCATAAAATCATGAGTTTTTTGAAAATCGTTTGTACTAAAGTTGTGGTATTTTCTAGAATCCATCAAGATCTCTTAAACCAAGTTAATTCTAGATGGAATACGATTATTTTTAAATTTGGTGGAAATGACACTGAAAAACTATTTGATTTAAACGAAAAAACATTATATGCGTCTTTTATTTGCATGTTAGTTTACCTATTTTACACGTAGAAGTACTCATGTTATGCTTATTTTGAGCACTATAAAAACCCATTTTCATATCTAGCCTAATAATGTTCCTAAAACACTATATAATAGCGATTTATTAAGATTTTAATTGATATAATTTTGTTCATTAAATTATTTTCGTTAAAATGTAAATTTTTGAAGATATTAGCAAAAAATGATGAAAAACGCAAAAAAGAAACAAATTTTCAGTAGCCAGTAACTTGAAAAGTATTTGCTTTTTTGAAAAACATTATTAAACATTTTTCTCTTATAATTAGTTCTTTTAACGATACCCAACGTTATTTTGAAAAAAGTAAAATTACACCACTGAATAGAAATGTCATCCACCCGAGAAGTGCTAAAGGAGTCCAAATTGTTTTCACTTCTGAAGAGTAAGATGAACCTAGTTCCAAAATTCCAAACGAAATGGAAAACAGTAAAAAAAGTCCAGACCGAAAGCGCTTCATTTAGTGAATATTCTGTACCCAATGACAAACATATGAATTTTTGACACAATAAAACGTCTGAATATTTTTTTTTGTATTGTGACTTAGTATAGAAAACGACTGCAAATTGAATATTTTTGAGCGCAATCACTTATGGCTCGTCTCCTTTGCACGAATTCGTACGGCGCACGAATTCGTAAGGGCAAACAATGATAAGCGGTTTTTTGTAATTTTTTCTATTTATTTCTACAATCTAACTATATTTCTATGAATCAAAACATTCTAGAAAATTTCCCGAACAAGCTTCAGAAAGATTCATGAAAATCCGAATTATAGTTTAGGAGGATTAATGAAACTTACATTGTTACAGAAGAATTTTATATATAAGATATATATATATATATATATATATATATATATACATATATATTAGATGACCCGACAGACGTTGTCCTATAACCACATCTATGTTTTTTCAATATTCTATACTAATATTCACCGTTCAGTTAAAAATAATAATTATTGTTTTTTTGAATTACTATTTACGCCAATATGTGAGTGATGTTAAATGTATAACTGCTTTAAATGAAATGATTCTCAATTCCCACAGTTAACACTTTTATTATCCCTTTAACAAATATTAAAATATGTTCAATAAAATTGTATATCAAAAATTAAACACTGCAATTTATAGAACAAATTTATTTCCAATAGCTCAATTTATTTTAATGCCAAAGGTTATACAATTTTTTAGTCATACCTGTAGATGTAGAATGAGTTTTTGTTTATTCACGACTAAAACACTGATTTTCCAAATTTATCACACAAAAAATCATCGTCAGCATTTGTGATTCATGGTCATAGCATAAGATACACGTGTTGAAAATTGAAGTCTTTTAAAAGGTATAACAAATTAAGAAAGAATTAATATATAGCATTCGCGGTGAATGTACAATAATATCTTGGACTTTTCTACCCAAAATAATTGCTTCAATAATATTGCCTAATTTTTATATGATTTTGTGCCATATTTTAAGTGGCTTTCAGTAATTTTAATATCTAAATTACATTTTTCTCACCAATAATTCAATATACATTATCATTTATATTCATATTTGAATTGAATTAATTTGTCAAATCCTGTTCACATGTGTTTTTTTCAACTGGAAATGGAGAGGAGAAAAACGTGTGTCGGAAATAGGCTAATCTTTATCTTAAGTTCATAAACTCACTCGTAAACTATTTGATTTAAATGAAAAAAACATTGCAAGCGTCTTTTATCTGCATGATAGCTCACTCATTTTACACGCAAAAGTACTCATTTTAAAGCTTATTTTGAGCACTATAAAACCCCATTTTCATAATTAGCCTTATATTGTTCCTAGAACACTTTATAAAACATCGATTTATTAGGATTTTAATTGATATAATTTTGTTCATTACATGATTTTCGTTAAAATGTATATTTTTAGAAATATTCGCAAAAAACAATGAAAAGCGCAAAAAACAAATTTTCTGTAGCCAGTAACTTGAAAAGTTATTTCTTTTTTGAAAAACATTATTAAACATTTTTCTCTTCTAATTAGTTCTTTTATCGATATCTGATGTTATTTTGAAAGAGATACCACTGCACCACTGAAGAGGGATGCCATCTCCCCGGGAAGTGGCAAAGGAGTTTAATTTATTTTCACATTTAAACTCGAGAGTAAGATGAACCTAAGTCCAAAATTTCATGCAAATTGGAGAAATATTCAGACCCAAAACGCTCCATTGACTTGACTAAATCTTTCGTATCTAATGCCAAACATATGAATTTTTGACACAATGAAACTTCTAGAGAATTTTTTGAGTAAGTAAATTATTTTTGTATTGTGACTTAGTAAAGTAAGGCAAAACACGACTGCATTTAAAAGTTAAAAATAATAATCTATCAAATTGAATTATAGGCTAAGTTTGATGTGTAATCACTGACAGACGCATGGGCAGACTGCATCACCTTTCAGAGACATCTTGACTGTAAATATTATATTATTTTAATTTTTGGCACATTTCAGCTGCTTTTCGGCGATAATAATGTAGACATCACATTTTTTATTCATAATCATAAATATATTATATTTTAATATTGCCTTAGCCCATAAGTGAATAAAAATGTTTGGCAAATGACAGTCTTCACTTGTTTTTAATGTCAAACAATGCTTCAAATATTTTCAAGGTCAAACATTGATAAGCGGTTTTTTGTATTTTTTTCCATTTATTTCTACAATCTAAATATATTTCTATGAATCTAAAAATTCTAGGAAATTTCCCGAACAAACTTCAGAAAGATTCATGAAAATCCGTGAAAATATATGTGTGTGTGTGCTTTTATGTATATATACGGTAAATGTGCATATTTCGGTGAATGTGAGTTCAACTCACGCAAATATATTTATATTTATATTTATATTTAATTATTTTATATTTATATTTATATTTATATTTATTTTATATTTATATTTATATTTATATTTATATTTATATTTATATTTATATTTATATTTATATTTATATTTATATTTATATTTATATTTATAATCATATTTATATTCATATTTATAATCATATTTATAATCATATTTATATTTATATTTATATTTATATAAATACTAGCCGACCCGGCAAACGTTGTTTTGCTTAGTAAGGTATATTCTAAACAATTTCTAGATAATCAAAAATATTAATACTTTAAGTGTATAAGGATGTGTTGTTTGAATGCTATATACAATGAGGTATTATAAAAACAATAAATCCCATTAGTTCGTCTATATTCTGTCAATACAATCAAACTGGAAGTTTTATGCACTTTCAATAGAAAATATGGCATAATCCAATCCAAGTCTTTTTTGGTCTTTCGACTTATTGATTACATTTCAAGTTTTTCAGATTCTTTTTGGATTCTGGATTTTATGTATAATTCTTAATAATACTACGGACCTTATAAAAAAATTTCAAATTTCTGCGAGAAGAAATAGAAAATTAATTAAGTATTTCTTCTTTGACCTGCTTTTTGAAAAGTTTCCAGTAACAATCGATGAATTAAAGTAAATTCAATAAAAAGTATATATGTAGAGCAGGGCGAGTCACAAAGGTCCAATTAGACTTTGAGCAAATATAAGTTTTATTATGAAAATCAAACCAATTATATAACAACAAATGACACATTTCAAACGAACAATTATCTGACTACGTTCAGTAAAAGTGCCAACTACTTCATCATTGTAGAAATGTGCTTTTTTGATGTTTTTCAAAAAAATTTATCTAGACCTTTTTACCTTATAACGGGGTAACTTGGAACGGCCAGATGGCAAACAGGTCTAATGTCATATTTTAATTTCAAAGGTATTTTACAAAATAATTACATTTTTAACTAATTGCTAAAAAACTACCAACAGAAGAAAACACTTTTACTATGGATTTTCAAAAATTACCATTTATATCCCAATACCAAAGTCATAAGAATCAAGATTATAGCTGGTTATACATCTTTTTCCCTTTACTTTCAAATAGTGTTGTTAAACAATGCTTAGCTTTACTGACCTTCATATATTACTACCCATTCTTTGATAAATTCAGGAAATTATCTGGGAATAATTATTCGACAAAATGTACCTTTGATCGATTTCAAATTTAGGTTCTGATTTTAAATTACATAAATGAAAAAAAATTCTAGGAAATGTTTTAAAAATACTAATGAGTATATTATTATACAGATGAGTTCTTTCAGAGCATCGTGTTTGAGAAAAATATGATTTGTCAACCATGCTGAGTTTTATAGTTCACTTCACTGTTTATACGAATGGGCAATGAAACTATCATTACATTATAATTGATAATTATTTATTTAAAAGAAATAATTTTATTAATAATTCTTTACAAATATCAAATTATCATCCATACGTGATTACATAGCTGTCATTTGCTTATTGTTATTCCAAGTCGAACGGGATAAAAAGTATCCTATGTCCTTCTCCTGACTCTAAACTACCAACTACTGCCAATTTTCAGCTAAATCGGTTCAGCCTTCTTCAGTATTATAAGTGGAGTAATTAACACGACTTTATATATATATATATATATATTTATATATATATATAAAACCAAGAACTAATATTCTATCACGATAGTTAACATAAGGTAGTCGAGTAATTACAATTAGACCTTTTTATTGTCGAATCAAAGCACATTTGCTGATAATATATATGCCAATTAATTGTAAACACCTGAAACATTTTATAAGATATGTATAGAGAAATTATAAATTAACAACAATTAATATATAACTATTTATATTTTTATTACAAATTTTGAGGTTATGTTAAGAAACTATATTTCAAAATATTTTTTTTTTAATTTATTTGTGGATTATTATACTTATTGCTGATATTTAGAATACAAAAACCTCAAATAATCTATTTAAATACGTATAAACAAATATACATAAATACCTAAGTATATAAATAATTACATTCCCCTTGCCAAGAAATAAATTTCTCCATCGCCTATTTGGATCGCTTGCTATTATTAAGAATTCATTTACTTGCCACTTCGTAATAATTTTCCGTGGTTATTAAAAAATTTCTATTATTCAAGTAATAATTTTCCAAAAGTGGTGTAAAAAAATGCATATTAATATATTTGTATCAAAACAGAAACACCGAATGACAATTGACAATTGAAAGTAAATGTCATGGATAAAATTATTGATAGAATCATAGATTGAATAAACTAAATGGATATTTTATAAAAAAATAATTTTGAATTAGAATGGAAAACGGGATAAAAAGTATCCTATGTGTTTCTCCTGGCTCTAAACTACCTCCCTGCCAATTTTAATCTAAATCGGTTCAGCCGTTCGTGAGTTATAGGTCTTGCTACTTAAGCGATCCTCTTTTATATATATAGATATATATACAGTAAACCCTCGCTTTACGCGGCAAGTGCGTACCGTGCAGTATAGGAACCGTGCTATAAGAAACTCGTATTTAACATACAATTCAGGCTAATTCGTAGTGCGTTCTATGGAACCTTACATAGTGCAGTATGGGATCCGTGCTATGAGAGACTCAGAGTTGGTACAAATCGCACCATTTTTATCGCGTTGTATGGAGACCAAGAAATACAACTTGAAGTAGGAGAAATACGGACGAAATGACATGAAGGACATTGACACCATATTCAAAAATTGGCGCGACGCAGTAGTCAGCTCAAACGTGTTCTCAGACGGCTATTATACAATCAGGCATGTCTAAAAGATAAAAGTCGATAACAAAATTTACATCCCCTTTTGCACAACGAACAATACCCTTTTGCACAACGAACTTATGGGCTGTTGACCAAATAACGTGTAATAAGAAGTCCGTGTAGTCGGAGGGATGTCGGATTTTTAGCTTCGTGTAGTATGGGAACCGTGTACCCAGAGTGCAGTGTAAAGCGAGGGCCTACTGTATATATATATATATATATATATATATATATATATATATTTTTTTTATACATGCCTCGGTACTAGCAAAGTACAGAAGTCGTGGCAGAAATTACATAATTCTACTTACATTTTTGTTCAATAAAACTATCATTTTTCTGTTTACATCATACAAAAAAATTATATAAAAAAATGCATAGTGCTGACAAGTTAGTTGTATAAATGTTAGTGCCAAATCTCTAGTGCTGTGTACACTTCTCTATATGTAACTAACCAACGTAATATCCACTGATGATGACATTAAATTGAATGTCGAAACGTATGGAAATAAAGATTATTTTATAAATCTTTGGCTTTTCTTTGTTTGATGTATCGCCCTCAAGAACTCACTCATATATATATTTATATTTATATTTATATTTATATTTCTATTTCTATTTCTATTTCTATTTCTATTTCTATTTCTATTTCTATTTCTATTTCTATTTCTATTTCTATTTCTATTTCTATTTCTATTTCTATTTCTATTTCTATTTCTATTTCTATTTCTATTTCTATTTCTATTTCTATTTCTATTTCTATTTCTATTTCTATTTCTATTTCTATTTCTATTTCTATTTCTATTTCTATTTCTATTTCTATTTCTATTTCTATTTCTATTTCTATTTCTATTTCTATTTCTATTTCTATTTCTATTTCTATTTCTATTTCTATTTCTATTTCTATTTCTATTTCTATTTCTATTTCTATTTCTATTTCTATTTCTATTTCTATTTCTATTTCTATTTCTATTTCTATTTCTATTTCTATTTCTATTTCTATTTCTATTTCTATTTCTATTTCTATTTCTATTTCTATTTCTATTTCTATTTCTATTTCTATTTCTATTTCTATTTCTATTTCTATTTCTATTTCTATTTCTATTTCTATTTCTATTTCTATTTCTATTTCTATTTCTATTTCTATTTCTATTTCTATTTCTATTTCTATTTCTATTTCTATTTCTATTTCTATTTCTATTTCTATTTCTATTTCTATTTCTATTTCTATTTCTATTTCTATTTCTATTTCTATTTCTATTTCTATTTCTATTTCTATTTCTATTTCTATTTCTATTTCTATTTCTATTTCTATTTCTATTTCTATTTCTATTTCTATTTCTATTTCTATTTCTATTTCTATTTCTATTTCTATTTCTATTTCTATTTCTATTTCTATTTCTATTTCTATTTCTATTTCTATTTCTATTTCTATTTCTATTTCTATTTCTATTTCTATTTCTATTTCTATTTCTATTTCTATTTCTATTTCTATTTCTATTTCTATTTCTATTTCTATTTCTATTTCTATTTCTATTTCTATTTCTATTTCTATTTCTATTTCTATTTCTATTTCTATTTCTATTTCTATTTCTATTTCTATTTCTATTTCTATTTCTATTTCTATTTCTATTTCTATTTCTATTTCTATTTCTATTTCTATTTCTATTTCTATTTCTATTTCTATTTCTATTTCTATTTCTATTTGTATTTGTATTTGTATTTGTATTTGTATTTGTATTTGTATTTGTATTTGTATTTGTATTTGTATTTGTATTTGTATTTGTATTTGTATTTGTATTTGTATTTGTATTTGTATTTGTATTTGTATTTGTATTTGTATTTGTATTTGTATTTGTATTTGTATTTGTATTTATATTTATATTTATTGTTCTGTAATAACATGATCATACGTGCTTTTAATAAAAATATGAATTCATTGTTCAATGTTGATCAAAGTCCAAGATCTTCGTATGAATGCGGAAGCGCGCCATCCCGAATTTCTCACGTCCAATACAATATATAATGAGTCAAAATTATTTGTATAAGCTAGTGATGTCTTAGACAAGAGTTTAGCAGTGATGTCTTAGCCAAGAGTCTAGCCAGTGATAATGTCTTAAGAGTAGTCTTAGATAATCTAAGTGGAGATTATGTCTGTGAATTAAAGAAGTAAATACAGTGTAAAACATTACAAGTGGATTTTTATTGGAAACCAGAAGTTTGTCTTTTCCAGCGAATACCTTATTGAAAGGACCCATTAGTCTGAAGAGAACTCTCATCAAACCAGTCGATCAAACATTATTCCTACTGCTCGACCCAAGGCATCAAGAAAGGTTGGACGGACATTATTACCATTTCGCATAAAGAAGCTACTACAGTAACCAATATCCAGGACTGTGGATCTTTCAACAAACGGACCTCCAACCCATACCCAAACCACACTACCAATACCATTATTCCATTTCATGGTGTCAAGCGGTAGATTTCCTTGTAGTGAAGTGTTAGTTTTGTGAATTGTGCTTGGTGAATTCTGGATCCGGTTTTCTTCGCAACCAGAGGCTGCAGAGTAATTAAACTGAAACGGAGTATCCAGCAAGCAGCAAGACCAGGACTAGCACGAGGAACTAAAGGCACCAAAGGTGGCAGCATTACCGAGATAAACTACGCAGACAGAACTACGCAGATCGACGCAGACTTCTTGACTAAGGCTCACTCCCCAAGTAAGAAAAACCAATCCTTCAACATATCAGTCTATCATCAACCTCCGTACGGTCAACATCTAATTCTTGCTCCTTAGTTTTTATTTATTTTTACCTGAATTTACCGTTAAATCCCGTTATTTTTGTAGTTCTTTATACCTGCGCGAGTGTTTTTCCAGTACCTTCAGTTTATTAAATTTGTGATTTGTGAATTTATTTAAATATTTTATATCGTTTTATTTTTTTATTCGAATTTTTTAAATAGTTAATTACTCAATTTATTTAGTTTCATTTTCTAGTTTACTTATTTCTTATTAAATATTTCAAAATGGTTGTTACACGGAGCCAAGTGCCAAGCCAGTCCTTAGATACAAGTGTCTCAGTTTTGGACGACTCAATCGATTTAAATTCTACTGTTCTTTGCTCAAATTGTTTTCACTTACAATCTCTTGTTCACGAAAGAGATATTAAAATTGATAGGCTGACAAAAGAATTGTCTGAGGTTAAGTTAGGAAACCAGAATCTTCAGCTCAGGATTACTGGTGTTAGTTCCGTATTAGGGAATATGAGCTCTTCAGGTTCAGTTTTCAAAGAGTCGTCCACATTTTCACGTTCTTTTTCAAAACTCTGTAATGAGTTATCTGGTTTAATAAAAAAACGGAACATAGATTTGAAACAGCTTAGGGATGAATTTATCAAATTAGAGTCCAAAGCAAAGCTCCTTGAGCAACGCGTTAATAATGATTTGTTAGGTTCTATTAAGAACAGTAAAATTTTGTTCCTTTCCGATAGCCACGGCAGAGGGTGGTCAGGATGCTTGAGAGAATTGCTTGGACGAAAATTTGATATATTCAGCATAGTCAAGCCGGGGGGCGGATTTGCTGGCGTGGTTGGGGATATCGAGAGTCTGGTATCTGACTTTGGTCCGGGTGACCATGTTGTTGTTCTGGCTGGAACGAATGACGATTCGTCCAATTACGCTATTCAAAGTGCATTGGAAAAGACTCGTCGTTCATGTCAAAAGACAAACCTTTGTTTGATGACAATTCCATACAGATACGACGACGTGCGTTGCAACGGGCTGATTTCCGATGCCAATTGCTGGATCAACCGAGACTATGGTCAAGGAAAGTTCAGTAATCTTCGGATTCTTGATGTCAACAGGCATGTTGGTTTGTCCGATTACACCAGGCATGGCTTACATTTTCTTTTCAACGGGAAAAGAAAATTATGTAGGGTTTTAGCTAACGAGTTGTTGAGTGTCAAGGCTGTGGCGGGAATGAAACCTTCGGTTTCTAATTCCTTTCGTGTCTAAAGTTGATAACAAATTTGCAATTATTTTTCAAAACATACAAAAACTATCCAATAAACTTAATCAATTAGAAGTAGTTATAGATAATTATAAACCCCAAATATTATGTTATGCTGAACACTGGTTAAATAAGTCGGATCTTGAATTAATTAAAATTAATGGTTATAATTTATCTTCTCATTTCTGTCGAACTCAATATGGCCACGGAGGTGTGTGCATTTTTGTAAGTGATTTTATTCGTTCTAAACCCGTTTATACTAATACTCTTCAAGTAGAAAAACTTTTTGAATATTGTGCTGTTGAAATTAATCTCTCAAATGACGTCGTGTGTCTTATATGCGTTTATCGATCACCTGACCAGAATGTTGATATGTTCATCTCGCTGATGTACGAATTGATTCATAACCTTTTTGATAAATATTCCAAAATTATTGTTTGCGGCGATTTTAATATACACTTTGATAAGCAATCGAAGCCATCCATTGAATTCAATTTGAATATGCAGTCTTTTGGTTTAACTCGTACTATACATGAACCTACTCGTTTTTCGCATCAATCTTCTTCTTGCATTGATAATTTCTTCACCAATTTAAAAGACTTTGATTCACGTGTTATAAATACCACTCTTTCAGACCATCGAGGCATATTATTAAATTTTTGTAATTTTTCAACTTCTAAATCTACCTTTATCTTACACAAACATTATTTTGATGAATCAAATAAATTGATTTTCAAATGTCTTTTGGAAAAGGAATCATGGACATTGCTTAACAAGTCCAAAGACTCAAATACAATGTTCGACAACTTTATTTCTACATTTTTATTCAACTTCAATCAAGCTTTTCCTCTCATTAAAAAACCGTTTGCCCAAAAAATAATACTTCAACTCCTTGGCTAACTAAAGGGTTGAGAATTTCACTCAAAAGATTAGCATTTCTAGAGAGATTATCGGTACATAATAATAACATGGCTTTTATAATTTATTTTTTTAAATATAGGGCAACTTTAAATGATCTAATCAATTTAGCGAAGATCAAATTCAACGAAAACTTGATTTTTAATTCTGCAAATAAACAGAAAACAATTTGGTCCTTAATTAACTCGGAAATCAACACGAAAACTATATCTTCACAGATTGATTGTCTTACAATTAACGGCGACAAGATTATTGATAAGGTAGTCATATCTAATAAATTTAATCACTTTTTTGTCACCGAAGCGTCTAAATTAACAAGCGCAATCAACTCGATCACCACTAGTTCGACTAAATCTTTATCCGCGCGAAATAATTCTACATTCGTTCTTTATCCTGTAAATTTAGAAGAACTAAAGCAAACCTTTCTATCGATAAAAGTTACTAGTTCAGCGTGTCCGGATCAGATACCTAGTCTTATTCTTAAAGAATTCTATCCCTTTTTCATAGATAAATTTATGTTATGTTTAAATAAATGCTTCGATGAAGGAATATTTCCATCCCACCTCAAGCATTCTAAGATTTTTCCACTTCATAAGAAAAATAATGAAGACGATATAAATAATTACCGTCCCATTTCCCTCTTGAACTCTTTCGATAAAATAATTGAAAAAATCTTGCATACTAGGTTAACGTCTTTTCTCAATAAATATAATATTTTGTTCAAGAATCAGCATGGTTTCCGAAAGAACCATTCTACTTCCCACTCAATTTATAATTTAGTTCATAACATCATTGACTCCTTCGAAGAAGCCACATATTGTACTGCGATATTTTGCGATCTGTCCAAAGCTTTCGATAGTATTTCTCATCAAAGACTTCTTGACAAATTAGAAAATTGTGGTATTCGCGGACGTTCGCTCAAACTATTTGAATCTTACCTGTCTAATCGAACACAAAGCGTTTACTTAAATAACAATCACGAGCAAATAATTTCGGATAAATTGACAAGTACATTGGGCGTGCCCCAAGGATCAATTTTAGGGCCTCTCTTATTTCTCATATATATTAATGATTTACCTCATTGTACAAATCTTTGTGATTTTATACTTTTTGCGGATGATACCAGCGTTATCATCAAGGCCAAATCTCTTAATGAATTACAACATAAATTAAGCGTGGTTATGTCATAAATAACGAAATGGTTTTGTGAAAATAATCTAGTTCTCAATAATGATAAGACCCAAATCATATCTTTTTGTACAAAAAATCGTTTATCCAATAATATTACTTCTTTAACCATCAATAATTCAGCATATAATTTTTCGCAAATATCAAAGTTTCTTGGTATCCATATTAATAATAATTTAAAGTGGTCTGATCATATCTCTATCTCTCTATCACCAACTTTATCTAGAACATGTTTCATGTTGCGCACCCTAAAACCCAAACTTGGTTTAAATTGCTTACTTTCAGTTTATTATAGCAACTTTTATTCTCACGTTTCATACGGCATTCAATTCTGGGGTTTTTCATCCGAACTAATTAAAATATTTAAGCTTCAGAAAAGAGCTATTCGAATAATTTTTTCCTTGCCCAGTAAAGCCTCCTGCAGACCCATATTTAAAAAATACAATATTCTAACTGTCACATGCATTTTTCTGCTGGTAACATTAACTTTCATCAAAAACAATTCGAAACTTTTTGATATGGCTTCGTCCTCCTCAAACTATAACACTAGACACAAACTTATTAAGGCGCGCACATATAAATTAGCCAGCTCTTTCAATACGATCGACGGTCTAGGCATTCAGCTTATGAATAAACTTCCACTCAATATCCGAAACTTAGACAGCAAAAAATTTCATGCTTCCCTAGTTAAACTTTTTAATGACTTAGCTTTTTATGACATTACTGAATTTTCTCAATTTGAATTCAATAACTATTTTCTTGCATAATCCTTATCCTGTATCTATGTAGTCTGACCATTTGATCGCCTGTACAACCATTATTTTTTTTTTCTTTTTTTTATTGCTATTTTATTAATTTAAATTTTTTACGGTTTTAAATGAGTATAACTTTCAACCTTGTGCAAGAATTTTGAGCTTGACTGGTGGTCAAATAGACTTTAATATGATGAACTTGATGATGAACATTGTATTTAATGTTCGAATGCTTTTTTTCAGCTCTTTTTTTTCAGAAGCGAAATTCGTGCAGCTACTATGGTTATTATAAAATTACTATCCTTTTAATAATAACTATGAATAAGCTTGACAAGAGCCTGAAATAATATCTATTATTATTGATTACGGCTTGCTTATGAATAAATAAATAAATAAAATAAAATAAATATCCAGACCAGAACATCATAGTCGTCAATTTTTTTTTTAAGATTTTATGTGTCAATTAGAATATAAATAATAATATTTTGTCAATTTAAATATTTTTTTCTTTAAGTATTAGGATTTTGGTTGTACTTGGGTAACATTTCCGTAACAACGGGCAGTTCGATTATTATTTACACCACTATTATTTTGTTGACTTCATATAACCATCAAGGTTAAGTTCAAGCAAATATTGTTAACTAAGCATTTTTTAACAAAAACAATTACGAGCATTGCCAGGTCCGAATTTCATAACAGAAATATTTCAAGTAAAATAATTGCAAAGATTAGTAACAAAGTCATCAAGTAATAATATAAAAGACGCAGAAAGTAATATTGAAAAGTTAGTGACTCTAGTTAATGACTTTGAGTATCCTATCAAGAGTAAATTTACATCTGTTGATCTTTTTATAGCGTCGCGATTTTTAATGTGGCTTTAAATGCCAGTATAAAGGCGAAATGCCTAAAGGATTTAGTGTAGCCATTGTGCCACTTTTCAGGCGATAGTGCCAATCCTTCATATCAGATAGCCTAATATTAAATTGTTCAAAAGAAACAATAGGTATCTGACAAATAAATAATTAATCAGGGTAGGAAAAACCCGAATGGAGACTCGTAAGGTTAGTGAAAACCGCGAGATCTTAAATATATTTGACGTAATTTTGATGACTTATAAGAGACTCATGAATCCGCGGGAACGAGTCAATAAAATCTTTCAAATAAATTTATTTTGTTATTTTCATTTTTGGACCAAAACACGCTCGATGATTTTGTCGATATTATTAAATATTGCATGAGAATAAATTCCAACTATTAATGTTGAGTATAGAAACAATTTTAAAATATTACATAAGAATGAAATTTTAATCTTGAATTTCGAAGTTTGGTGTGAAAATAATTGAACTTGAAAATGCAAATTTCAATAATAAATTTAATCAACTGCCCACAACACAGAATGTTACAGAAATGAAGGGGATAAATTTAAATTAATGTCAATAATAGCAATGTAACTATCCCCATAGAATAGAATTATAAATTAATAAAAATTTGAAAAAAAATAGGAAAATAGAAAAGGGCCATGTTTGAATTATTGATACAAAATGATTTCATTTTTCAATTCAATTTGTTGGCGTTATATTGAACGTAAAATATTTCCTAAATTTTCTCTACAAATATAATAAATTTTATTTTGAAAATTAGTAATCGATTGAGTGAATTTATTTTCTATTACATTAATTGCGTAAATTAACAATAATAATATTTTGTCTAATTATTTTTATAATTGTTCGTACCAAATATAATTTCGATTATTTGCGTTAATGGTATAAAAAGCTTTATCGTATTTCTATTTTGAAATTTGAGTAAAGAAATATCACGTAACATTCAGATTCAAACCTTAACAAGGCACGCAATACAAATTTGCTTATGATGTATTAACTTCGTTAATGTTATGAATCTTGATGTATTTTACAAAACTTTATTTTATTATTATAAAAAAAAAAAATGAAAAGTATTAATTGGCGACATATTTTTATTCAATTAATATTCCATTAATTTGATATTTTAATTTTGATTTTGAATAATTTTATCGTAATTTATTTTGTGTCATTTGACATATTAATATTTTCATAGTTGTATTTTTATTATTACATAACAATATTAGATTTTTTAAAAAAAAAAAAAATAAAGGTTGATGTTAATTTTTTTTATTTATATCATCATCAGAATTGTTATCTAATTACTATATTTCAGACATATTACAAAATTTTATACTTTTACTTTTTTTATATTTTGCAAATAGTTTTCTCTCTTTTGCTATAATCACTTGTACCATAGATTATTATTTTTCATTTATCGAGGACGATAAATTGTTTTAGAGGGGAGGAACCCCAATAAATTGTAATTTCTTTTTTCTTCTAATTGTTAGAGGACTAACAATATTCTTTAGGGGTGGCGTGTTCTGTAATAACATGATCATACGTGCTTTTAATAAAAATATGAATTCATTGTTCGATGTTGATCAAAGTCCAAGATCTTCGTATGAATGCGGAAGCGCGCCATCCCGAATTTCTCACGTCCAATACAATATATAATGAGTCAAAATTATTTGTATAAGCTAGTGATGTCTTAGACAAGAGTTTAGCAGTGATGTCTTATCCAAGAGTCTAGCCAGTGATAATGTCTTAAGAGTAGTCTTAAATAATCTAAGTGGAGATTATGTCTGTGAATTAAAGAAATAAATACAGTGTAAAACATTACAAGTGAATTTTTATTGGAAACCAGAAGTTTGTCTCTTCCAGCGAATACCTTATTGAAAGGACCCAATAGTCTGAAGAGAACTCTCATCAAACCAGTCGATCAAACATTATTCCTACTGCTCGACCCAAGGCATCAAGAAAGGTTGGACGGACATTATTACCATATCGCATAAAGAAGCTACTACAGTTACCAATATCCAGGACTGTGGATCTTTCAACAAACGGACCTCCAACCCATACCCAAACCACACTACCAACACCTTATCTCGTTTCATTATATTTATATTTATATTTATATTTACATTTATATTTACATTTATATTTACATTTATATTTACATTTATATTCACATTTAACTTCACATTTATATTCACATTTATATTTATATTTATATTTATATTTACATTTATATTTACATTTATATTTACATTTATATTTACATTTATATTTACATTTACATTTACATTTACATTTACATTTACATTTACATTTACATTTACATTTACATTTATATTTATATTTATATTTATATTTATATTTATATTTATATTTATATTTATATTTATATTTATATTTATATTTATATTTATATTTATATTTATATTTATATTTATATTTATATTTATATTTACATTTATATTTACATTTACATTTATATTTACATTTATATTTATATTTATATTTATATCTATATTTATATTTATATCTATATATATATAAAAGAGGATCGCTTAAGTAGCAACACTTATAACTCACGAACGGCTGAACCGATTTAGATAAAAATTGGCATGGAGGTAGTTTAGAGCCAGGAGAAACACATAGGATACTTTTTATCCCGTTTTTCATTCTAACTCAAAATTAATTTTTTATAAAATATCCATTTAGTTTATTCAATCTATGATTCTATCAATAATTTTATCCATGACATTTACCTTCAATTGTCAATTGTCATTCGGTGTTTCTGTTTTGATACAAATATATTAATATGCATTTTTTTACACCACTTTTGGAAAATTATTACGTGAATAATAGAAATGTTTTAATAACCACGGAAAATTATTACGAAGTGGCAAGTAAATTAATTCTTAATAATAGCAAGCGATCCAAATAGACGATGGAGAAATTTATTTCTTGGCAATGGGAATGTAATTATTTATATACTTAGGTATTTATGTATATTTGTTTATACGTATTTAAATAGAGTATTTGAGGTTTTTGTATTCTAAATATCAGCAGTAAGTATAATCATCAACAAATAAATAAAAAAAAATATTTTGAAATATAGTTTCTTAACATAACCTCAAAATTTGTAATAAAAATATAAATAGTTATATATTAATTGTTGTTAATTTATAATTTTTTTTATACATATCTTATAAAATGTTTCAGGTGTTTACAACTAATTGGCATATATATTATCAGCAAACGTGCTTTGATTCGACAATAAAAAGGTCTAATTGTAATTACTCGACTACCTTATGTTAACTATAGTGATAGAATATTAGTTCTTGGTTCTATATATATATATATATATATATATATAAAGTCGTGTTAATTACTCCGCTTATAATACTGAAGAAGGCTGAACCGATTTAGCTGAAAATTGGCAGTAGTTGGTAGTTTAGGGTCAGGAGAAGGACATAGGATACTTTTTATCACGTTCGACTTGGAATAACAATAAGCAAATGACAGCTATGTAATCACGTATGGATGACAATTTGATATTTGTAAGGATTTATTAATAAAATTATTTCGTTTAAATAAATAATTAACAATTATAATGTAATGATAGTTTCATTGCCCATTCATATAAACAGTGAAGTGAACTATAAAACTCAGCATGGTTGACAAATCATATTTTTCTCAAACACGATGCTCTGAAAGAACTCATTTGTATAATTATATACTCATTAGTATTTATAAAACATTTTCTAGAATTTTTTTTTTATTTATGTTATTTAAAATCAGAACCTAAATTTGGAATCGATCAAAGGTACATTTTGTCGAATAACTTATTCCCAGATAATTTCCCGAATTTATCGAAGAATGGGTAGTAATATATGAAGGTCAGTAAAGCTAAGCAATGTTTAACAACACTATTTGAAAGTAAAGGGAAAAAGATGTATAACCAGCTATAACCTTGATTCTTATGACTTTGCTAATTGGGAGATAAATGGTAATCTTTGAGAATCCATAGTAAAAGTGTTTTCTTCCGTTGGTAGTTTTTTAGCAATTAGTTAATAATGTAATTATTTTGTAAAATACCTTTGAAATTAAAATATGACATTAGACCTGTTTGTCATCTGGCCGTTCCAAATTACCCCGTTATAAAGTAAAAAGGTCTAGATAAAAATTTTTGAAAGACATCAAAAAAGCACATTTCTACAATGACGAAGTAGTTGGCACTTTTACTGAACGTAGTCAGATAATTGTTCGTTTGAAATGTGTCATTTGTTGTGATATAATTGGTTTGATTTTCATAATAAAACTTATATTTGCTCAAAGACTAATTGGACCTTTGTGACTCGCCCTGCTCTACATATATACTTTTTATTGAATTTACTTTAATTCATCGATTGCTACTTGAAACTTTTCAAAAAGCAGGTCAAAAAAGAAATACTTAATTTATTTTCTATTTCTTCTCGCAGAAATTTGAATTTTTTTTATAAGGTCAGTATACAATATAGACGAACTAATGGGATTTATTGTTTTTATAATACCTCATTGTATATAGCATTCAAACAACACATCCTTATACACTTAAAGTATTAATATTTATGATTCTCTAGAAATTGTTTAGAATATACCTCACTAAGCAAAACAACGTTTGCCGGGTCAGCTAGTCTATATTTATATTTATATTTCTATTTATATTTCTATTTATATTTCTATTTATATTTCTATTTATATTTCTATTTATATTTTATATTTCTATTTATACTTATACTTATATTTATATTTATACTAGCCTACCCGGCAAACGTTGTTTTGCTTAGTAAGGTATATTCTAAACAATTTCTAGAGAATCATAAATATTAATACTTTAAGTGTATAAGGATGTGTTGTTTGAATGCTATATACAATGAGGTATTATAAAAACAATAAATCCCATTAGTTCGTCTATATTCTGTCAATACAATCAAACTGGAAGTTTTATGCACTTTCAATAGAAAACATGGCATAATCCAATCCAAGTCTTTTTTGGTTTTTCGACTTATTGATTACGTTTCAAGTTTTTCAGATTCTTTTTGGATTCTGGATTTTATGTATAATTCTTAATAATACTACTGACCTTATAAAAAAAATTCAAATTTCTGCGAGAAGAAATAGAAAATAAATTAAGTATTTCTTCTTTGACCTGCTTTTTGAAAAGTTTCAAGTAACAATCGATGAATTAAAGTAAATTCAATAAAAAGTATATATGTAGAGCAGGGCGAGTCACAAAGATCCAATTAGACTTTGAGCAAATATAAGTTTTATTATGAAAATCAAACCAATTATATCACAACAAATGACACATTTCAAACGAACAATTATCTGACTACGTTCAGTAAAAGTGCCAACTACTTCGTCATTGTAGAAATGTGCTTTTTTGATGTCTTTCAAAATTTTTTATCTAGACCTTTTTACTTTATAACGGGGTAACTTGGAACGGCCAGATGACAAACAGGTCTAATGTCATATTTTAATTTCAAAGGTATTTTACAAAATAATTACATTATTAACTAATTGCTAAAAAACTACCAACGGAAGAAAACACTTTTACTATGGATTCTCAAAGATTACCATTTATCTCCCAATAGCAAAGTCATAAGAATCAAGGTTATAGCTGGTTATACATCTTTTTCCTTTACTTTCAAATAGTGTTGTTAAACATTGCTTAGCTTTACTGACCTTCATATATTACTACCCATTCTTCGATAAATTCGGGAAATTATCTGGGAATAAGTTATTCGACAAAATGTACCTTTGATCGATTCCAAATTTAGGTTCTGATTTTAAATAACATAAATAAAAAAAAAAATCTAGAAAATGTTTTATAAATACTAATGAGTATATAATTATACAAATGAGTTCTTTCAGAGCATCAGTTTGGAAAAATATGATTTGTCAAACAATGCTGAGTTTTATAGTTCACTTCACTGTTTATACGAATGGGCAATGAAACTATCATTACATATAATTGTTAATTATTTATTTAAACGAAATAATTTTATAATAATTTCTTACAAATATCAAGTTGTCATCCATACGTGATTACATAGCTGTCATTTGCTTATTGTTATTCCAGTCGAACGTGTGATAAAAAGTATCCTATGTCCTTCTCCTGACCCTAAACTACCAAACTACTGCCAATTTTCAGCTAAATCGGTTCAGCCTTCTTCAGTATTATAAGTGGAGTAATTAACACGACTTTATATATTATATTATATATATATATATAATATATATATAGATATATATATATATATATATAGAACCAAGAACTAATATTCTATCACTATAGTTAACATAAGGTAGTCGAGTAATTACAATTAGACCTTTTATTGTCGAATCAAAGCACGTTTGCTGATAATATATATGCCAATTAGTTGTAAACACCTGAAACATTTTATAAGATATGTATAAAGAAATTAAATTAACAACAATAATATATAACTATTATATTTTTATTACAAATTTGAGGTATGTTAAGAAACTATATTTCAAAATATTATTTTTAATTTATTGTTGATGATTATCTTATTGCTGATATTAGAATACAAAAACCTCAAATACTCTATTTAAATACGTATAAACAAATATACATAAATACCTAAGTATATAAATAATTACATTCCCATTGCCAAGAAAT
>NW_020537646.1:60104815-60132046 GCF_003426905.1 Ctenocephalides felis | reverse complement strand
GAGAAATGGCTCGGCTAATCGACCAAATCTGACAACGATGGTTTTGTCATTGGATACATCCAATGGCTTTAAATGGTTGAAATCGGTTCAGACGTTTTGAGAAAACGTCGATTTACGGCAAAAAATCTGTTCACATACACACGCACATACACACATACATTTCCAAATTTGGTTTCATTCGATTCAGATTGGCTTGAAACGTCGAAAAAACAGAAAATTAGCATGTCGATTTTTTTTTTGTAAACATAAACTTCCCCTTCGGAAAGTTAAAAATAAGTATTGATCATGGATTACTACACATCTCTCATTACAAAATCGGCATTCACAAAGGTTAGATATGGGTCCTATTGTCGTCGCAAATTTAGCGCTAGTAAGCCAATGAAAAATGATGTCAAATTTTTACGTTGGATACTAAGAATCGTAAGTGTTGTTTTTGTGTCAGATGAGAAACTGTGAATTTTCTATTTGATTCTGTTAATAAATTTCATTAAGAATTGCTTTCAAATACATAGCTCTTGAGATTTGATTAAAAATTGCTTTCAAATACATAGCCCTCGAAACAATAAAAATAGTACAGCTTCAAATTCAGATATAGGACATATATACCATGTAGTGCATTGTCAGATAAGTCTAATTATATTACACTTTAAGAAAAAAGACCAGTTGTGAAAATTTATGTAAAAAATAAAGTATAAGCTCCTACAAGAAAGACAAAATATTTAAAAATTTTGCAGCTGTTTGAAATTAGATTACCACTTTACACGGATCTGAATATACTTGGAAGAAAAAAAATTGTTTAAGAATGTCAAATTTTTCATGGGATGATTATTGGAAAACAAGAGTTAAGAATGACAGAAGATGCAATGAACATTTTGGCATACATTTCGTTATGGTACGGTAAGTTTCCGCAATTTGTTCTAAGGCAAGATGCCATACATCACTAGTTTTTGATATCATTGTATTATTAAAAAACATAACACGATTGTAATGCTACATTTAGCCAATTATTAACTTTCCAGGTAGTTATAGTAATGAACCGAAAATCGAAAATTAAATTTTTTGCATTTCTGGACGTTTTAAAGGTTTCTGAACATTTTGGTATACCTCAGAAAAAATGGATGTGTATGTATGTGTGTTTTGTATGTCCACATTTTTTCGTCCACGTTTTCGGGCGCACGGATTAACCGATTTGAATGATCTAAAAAACATTCAATTTGTAATGATTGGGAAAGGAGGTGATTAGTTTTTGGCAAAAGGAGGCCCAACCATTTCAAAGATACAGAGCTACATGTGCAAAAATGGCAGTTTTTGAGAGAACTAAGCGTCCGATTTTAATGACTCAAAGAACTTCCTGCTTGTTTCAACAAAATAATTGCTTTTGAAAAAAAATGTTTTAATTTTTTTTTTCAATTTTTTTTTAAAAAAAAATTTTTCTATATATTGAAAATAATTCAGATTTTAATTTTAATTCTGACTAAAGTTTTAATATACTTTAAACAAATAATTTCAACTTTGCAATTCAGTTTTATACAATTCTTATAAATATTAGATAATGTTACAATATTTAACTTCCCGTAGTAGTCCAGTCATTTGGTCGTTTTGCCGATACAGTACTCCGGGAGTTCTGAAATTTGGTAATTTTATAAATAGGTGCTCTTGCCGAATTTCAACTTTGCCGCCTAAAATTTTTGCGGCAAGTCGCCGCCATATCGAAAAAATGGCCTTAAAAAAGTTTTTTTTAACACTATTTCTACCGGGACCAGTCAAATGACCGTTTTTGATTTTTCGATTAGTATTTTTTATATCAAACGTAATTGAATCGTCATCAAACTTCATGACTTTTCCTAATATATGAGTATGATACGTATTTTATTGTTAATTTGTTTTTTCAATTTTCATTTTTGGAAAAAAAATTGTATACTGTCTTACCTACCGCGACCGGTCATTTGACCGGTAGTACGAAAAACGATGTTCGGACGGCATTTGTTGTAGTAATTGTTAAGAATATGATCGAACTTATAAGAAAATGTAAATTTAGAAGAATTTAGACTAGTAAAAACTTCTGCCTTCTGCAAATTTATATGCATTTTTTTCAATTCTGTATGCATGCTGCGCATAGGAGGCAAGGCGTATAAATATTGCACTTCTACGGTATAAAAAGGTTTTTTTTTTCATTTTTGCTCAATGCCTATGTGTAGACAGATTTTTACGAAGGAATCCAAACAACAAATTGATAGGTTTTGTTTTGAATCCAAAGGTTGGTTCAACTACATTGACAGCAATCAAAAGTGTTGTAAAAGATCACGTATTACTATCGGCAAACATATATTTTCAATAAAGGTAAGGTGTAAAATTATTCAACACATGTTCAATAATATTCAGGAAATTATAGTACAAAATTTTAGTAACTTTTCAATATATGATGTAAATATAATTATGCCCAGCAAATCGCACAAATGGGGTATAAAATTTTGATAACCATCCAGTATACGTAGAAAACTGAGAATTTCTTTGAAGATTTATAACCAATGAAACCGTATTATCAAAATCGCTAGTACGATGTAAAAAATTCAAACGTTTTTACCATCCTACTTATAGCTAAACTTTTAGTAAAGAAAAACTGTGATGGTAGGTACAATTGAAGCAATATAACAGCTACAAATACTGGTAGAACTAAAAATCAAGGACTCAAATAATATTTACAGTTTTGGAAGCTAAGAAAGAAAATTTTAATTTTCACTTACATACACATATGTTGAACAAATTACACTAATACGGGAGTCAATTCAATTAGAATTAGCGTCGTGTTTGGTGTAGATGTCATTCATAAAGTAGTCAGAAATCATTCGGTAAAATATGAAATTTAGAGAGAATTAATCAAGAATTTACATTATTTTGTATTTATTCAGGATAAATCCATTGTTTTCACATCAAAAAATTGCAAGAAGATGATGTACAAGGCAGGAATTTTCTATTCCAATTAACTTGCCGTATAGTTCCAATAAGAATTCAGAAAAGAAACTAAGTAAAAGTACAAAGTAGATTTCCTAAAAGAAAATATTTCAGATCATATTTTAGAAGGATGATAGAGCGAACAAAATGAGCCAAAAACGTAAAAAATGCGTGTGCAGAAAATGCACTCTAAGACAACAATTGTAAAAAATTGGATAAAACAGATTAAAAAATATATTTAATTAATTATTTAAATTAATTCAAAGTCTTTGCTGCTCTCGCCGTCATATTTGACTGCTATTTGATATAAATAAATATTTTTAGTGTTGAATTAAGCAAATGAGATCTAGAAATGAAATAATTTAAATACTTTTCTGTTTTTCTGCTGATTGAATTGAACACTTTTCTAGCATTTCTAAGATCATCGGCAGCGATTTCTGTACCGTAAAATTCAAACAAAATGACAGATCAAAATCACTTGGTGTTATGACTGCAGGTATTCAAATAAAAAAAGTTATTGCCCCGATTAATCCTTTGTTGATTCTCCAAAGAATATGTTTTGCAAAAATATCTGAAAAAGAACTTGAAAACTTTCATTCTTACCAACTTTGCAATGGCAAAGGTATTCGCAAGTGCGTTAAATCTATAAGGAATTTCATTCCGAAGATATAAATTTTGGAGACACAATGTATATCAGCGACCGTGGATACCTATTAAACCAAGTCGCGTTTGACATCGTAGTGAATCGTTTTCATCAATTTGCAAAAAATACGTTCGTTCGATCGAATTATACATCCAATGCTATTGTCATATTTGATGCATATCCGGAACAAGGAAGATGTCAATCGTAGTACCGAATATGCAGGGCGAATCTGACGATCAAGAAAAACTGCTTTAGTAGATATAATTTTTGATGAGACAATGATTCCAACTGTGCCACAAAATAAGTTCCTGGCGCGCGATATAAACAAGAAGTGCCGAAGAGAAAAAATGAAGCTGAAAACTTTATGGTCAAACAAGCCACGAAAGATGCGGATGCATTAATAGTTAATACATCAATAAACTTAGCGACGACAATTGATTCCATATATATAGTAAAACCAGAAAAAGGAAAAAAGTTGCATCAAATCTATTCAAAAAACAGTATCATAGTTAACACAGTCACAGATTACTTATTCTTTTTGCACGCCGTCAGCGGCTGTGATACGACATCCGCACTTTTCAGTCAAGGCAAAATAAAATATAACAACGTATTACAGAGAAATCTCGACTTACACAAAATTATCGAAATATTCAACAATGCAAATGCTGATACAGAAGCTCATTGCTACAGCTGGAAATCATTCTCTTTTCAAATTATACAGCTATAGTGGAGTAACAACTACAAAAAACTGTTTAAACATCTATAGATATATAAGCTTCCGAAAATCAGTATTCAAAATCAAATTTAACATTGCATATTCACCACCGACAGAGGCAACACGACAAAATTCATTTCAAACCTATCACCGACTTCAGCATTGGTATGATAATAAATTAAACGCTAAACAACGGGAATGGAAAAAAGTAATAATGGTCTGATTCGTTTCACAACACTCGAGTCGCCAGCTTCCGAAGCGTTGCTAAAACTTATATTTTGCAAATGCGAAAAGGGATGCCAGAAAGCCTGTCGATGCAGGAATGCTGGATCGTCGCAAATTTCAACACAAATTAGCGAAGAAGAGGAAGAAACAGACACTCTTTTCGAGCAAACGTATAACAATATACTTAACCAAGATGATTGAAATGATATGATGAATCTACGATAAAAAACGATTATTTATGTATATATTTATTATTTTATTATCCATTTATTTATCTATTTATTTACTTAGTTATTTATTTATTTATTTATTCATTCAAATAATTTTACAAGCCGTCCGCACAATGATGACAACAGTGACATCATGTCAATGTTATTATGTTACAATTATGATATAATTTATTTATTACATATTCACTTATTGTTTATTATTTTTAAGTAGTTTTGCAATAAAAGTTTTCATTATAACAAAATTATAAAAATTTACAATATAAGTCAAATATGGAGAGCTCCGTTATGACGGCGGGAGCAGCAAAGACTTTGAGGTGCCCGTACTCTCAACGGTTTTCGAATGAATTGTAGGAAATTTTATCTAGTTTAATTCCTACATAGCTACTTTTATCGTAGAATGAGCCACAAAGGAGATATTAACTAGTTGGTTTGGTATTTAGCCTTGAGGCAAGTTACATGAACTTCCCGATATGTTTGAATAATCGACTTAATCAATAAAAAATAAATTAAATTATGAGTCATTAAAAGTATTCCGAGTGGATTTTTACACATAATTGAAACGAACGAACACTTTGACTCGGAGTATTTTCTAAAAGCAAATTTTATATAATTGAACCAGTTTTCAGGACTTTAATGGTTTATTATGTTCAAGATCAAGTACTCTATCATTATACCAAGTAAATAGTCTAATTTTAATTTTAACAAATCTCAAAAGAACTACTCATTTTCTCAATCTTTGATGAATTTTTAAAATCAAACTATTTGTCGTAAGGCCGTAATATTTCAGTAAGTTCTATAAGACCATGGTATATATCACTAAAAAAAAATCCATAAAAATCGGCTTAATTTTTTTTTCAACAGTTAATTACAAGAAAACGGCTCGGTAGATTTTCACCTAAAACTAATCAGTATCATTCCCAACTAATATCTTTCGAACAGTTTTTGATTTTTTAAAATCGGTTCGGTAGGATGAGCTTGAATGTGGACGAAAAGTTTAACACTTTTTTCAAATTATAAAGAAACGGCTTGGCAGATCGTCGCACAAAACTGACAAACGATAGTCCTCAATGAAATACAACAAATGGCTTTTACATTTCTGAAATCGGTTAAGGCGTTTTTGAGAAAACGTCTATCAAAGATTTCATTTTGATACCAATATACCAATTAAATACCAATTTTTGCAAACTTTGCCGAATTTTTAAAGCTAAACGAGTTGTCGTAGGGCCCTAATATTTTAGTATGAGCTAGAAAACTATGGTATCTACCGTCAAAAAAAAAATCATAAAAATCATCGAAATTTTTTTTTTAAAAAACTTTATTACAAGAAAACGGCCCGGCCGATCTCTACCAAAAACTAATCAGCATGATTCCCGACCAATATCTATCGAATGGTTTTTTAATTTTCAGATTCGATTCAGAATTGCGGGCTAAAACGTGGACGAAAAAATTTTCACTTTTCTGCAATTTACAAAAAAACGGCCTGGCCGATCGCCGCACAAAACTCAGAAACGATAGTCCTCGTCGAGATACATCGAATGGATTTTAAATTTTTGAAATCGGTCCAGCCGTTTTAGAGAAAACGTCGATTTACGGCATAAAATCTGTTCACACGCACACACACACATACTTTTTCCAAATTTGGTCTCATTCGATTCAGAATGGCTTGAAACGTCGAGAAAACATAAAATTAGCGAATCGGATTTTTTTATGAAAACGTAAACTTCTCCTTCGGGAAGTTAAAAAAAAGTTTTTTGACGCCATTTTTCCAATATAGCGGCGACTTGCCGTCAAAATTTGAGGTGACAAAGTTGAAATTCGTAATGAGCACCTCGAAATCTATAAGGTTACCAATTTTCAGAATTCCCGAAGTACTGTACCAGCAATAACCTTTTTGTACCAAATGACTGGGCTATAGGGTATGTGATAGTAATCGCAAAAAAATCAAAACTGTAAAATTTTATATATCTTTAGGTTTCAAAGGTTTCTGAACATTTTGGCATACCTTAAAAAAGTGGATGTATGTGTGTGTGTATTTTCGTCGACGATTTCGAGAACACGGTTCAACCGACTTGAATAATTCAAAAAACATTCGAATCGTATTGATAAGGAGACGTGCTGATTAGTTTTTGGCGAAGGCAGGTCTAGCCGTTCCGAAGATACGGGGCAAAAAGTGTAACTCAGTTTTTAAGAGAACGGAGCGTCCGATTTTAAAATTTCAAAAAACATTTTAATTGTATTAACAAGATAAAATACTGATTAAATTTTTGGGAAGGCAGGTCTAGCGGTTATAGACTTTCGATAAAAATAAGTTAAACAAATGCTTTTTGGCGATGAAAACGGATCATTAGACATATGCATATCAAATTATCAGATATTATATAGATATTTGCATAATATGTACACATTTTCTGTATTTTTTTTTGGGTTCCGTACCAAGATTTTTAATTATGGTACGGGAAGTTGAGCCTTAAAACACAATGCCATGCACCCCACTAATTAAATTTTATTTCAAATTTTGAGCTATTGATTTTAATGCCAATAGCAGCGCCCCACTCCTGAGTGTAGGTCCCTTAACTATCCCTTCTGAACATACAAATCGGGAGAGAGAAACGTGTACTGGAGTACATCTCATTCTCATATTGTTTAGGCTACACATATTATTAGTATTAATTAAGGATTACTACACAATATATTATTTGCTCGAGAACTTGCCCAACACGTCCATTCGGGACAAGGGTTCGACGTAAAATGAGGGACAATCACGTAGTATAGCAAAATATCGATTGTTTCGATAAATGAAATTTTACAATTCAGAATTATATTCTATAACATTTTTACAAGTCTAGTATACAAAATAGAACATATTTATTTTGTTTAATTTGTTTTTCACTTGAAATGTTATTAAAAGGAGAAAGAAGACAGAAATTCTGATTGCAATACAAGAAAACACCAGTTTTGTACACGTTTGCCTAGATAGTATCTACATTAAACATATAAGTAAAAAAACATACATTTATTTAAATTTATATAACAATACAGCAAATTTCAATACGGCAAGAACATATCATACATTATAATGTTCAACTTATAACACATTAACACATTGTAACCATATAAGTTTGACAATAATATTATGGAATTTCTAATCGTTGTTACTAAAACAATATTAGAACTATGAATACTATTTCTGCTAACTTTTATCTACAACATATTATATAATATTTTATTTGAATTTATCTTCATCTTGACTAATTCTTTGTTCATATGCACAAAGTGCTCTATGAACAAGCTCATATTGTTCAGAATTTTGTACCATACCACCACGAGATAGTCTCATTGCACTAACAATTCCCAACACATCGACTTTCTGAGTATCACGCAGTTGTTTTACACCATTTAACACAGCAACCAAGCAACCTGTGCGTCCAATTCCAGCTGAACAGTGAATTATAGGAAAAGGACTAATATTTGAATGTCTTTGTAAACTATCCGTATCAGGAGCACAGCTTCCGTACTTCGAGTCACTACCGATAGCAGGGTTCTTATCGGATATTACTAAATAATCATTATCAAATTCAGAAGAACAGTCATCATCCAGTATATGCAAGCACATATCCAACAATACTTGAACATCATCAGGGCTCTGCAAAATAAAGATTTTTCATTCATAATATATTATAGAGGTTTAGGTATAAGTAGTTAGATTATAAATATTGCTTGAGTAGAATAACATATGATCAAAAACACAAACATGATATACATTGCTCATATAGTTTTTGACGCTACGAGTTGTATTGAGCCTTACCTCCTAGAATCAAATTTTGACCGAAAAATCTAGTTTTGCCATTACTTGATGGAGCAAAAGATAATGTAAGCATTACAGGTAAACGTACACTATTCCGGGATAGTACATTATTGCGGGAGTTTTTCATTTTGATCGCAAAATAAGAAAACGGTCAATAAATAATAATTTTATTCAAGAGCACATCAATTATAATTTGAATCCTAATAAAATAGTACGATTTTCGAATTCAAATATTAGTTTTTAAGCCGTAAAAAGCTTTTGAAAGCATCGGTCGTAACCCGATCGCCATTTCGTACTGGCTTGTTAGCGAGTTAGGTTATGTGACGGTTCCATTGCTTAAGGTTTTTATGTGATTCCGATAAGCTTAATCGATTCAAATGTGTGAAATTTTTGATCAGTAATAATAAGAGATTAGTTTTATAGTTAAATCGAGCATATATTTATCAAGAAATTATCAATTTCATGACTCCCGTAATTAGGTTCACACAACTGAACCAGTGAACCTAATTCCGTGAGTATCCCGCAATTACGAAAAGCAGACTTGAAATAGTTTCATCTTTTATTTTCAACTGTGCTTAAATTCGGCGGTGTTTCTGGTGTTATTAAGTTTGTTAATGACTACAGAATACTGTAACGTAATTACGGTATATGTTTTTTTTAGTTTTTAACCCTAATAATTGAGTTTGAAATGACTACTCTTCAGTAAGAAAGTACATGATTTTTTTCACTCATTTGCATTGTTCCAATATACCTAGAATATTGTAGTAATGAGAGTATCATTTATTTCTACCTTTTCATCTATGATCAATTATTTCTAATATATAAATTGAATAAAAATACAGGTATACCCCATATAGCGCACGGTACTTATAGGGCGCTGGTATGTATGTATGTATGCAGAGATCTAGGGACATTCCTGTTAACACGATAGTTTTAATCCGATTAAGCTTTTGGAATATAACCATTATATAACCTGCATATTATTAAAACAAACATACATCGTAATTTTTTTTTTTTTTTTTTTTTTTTTATTTATTATTTAATAGACAATCAGAAGACAAAGTTTCTATTAGCCTATGTGATAAATTATAACATCGTAAATGATTAAATTAATATGAATTGCAATTACTCGAATAAGATGTCGAGGCTACTCTTAAATGCAGTAACTTTCTAATAGTCTAATACAATTTATTAAATATTATCAAAAATTATATTCAAGATCAATAAATTTATTTGGGTATGATTTCAAATCGGACTTTTAGTTTTTCAAAGAACGATGGCTCCAATATTCACCCAAAACCCTGAAAAAAGGCTTTAAAAGAAATTTGCCATATTATATTAAATGTATTTTAAAGCTTCTAAAACATACAAAATTCCCAATCAAACATAATTTGAGCTAGTAGTTATTGTTAACTTGAAAGTCTTTAAAGATTATTGTAAAGTCTTTAAAGATTTATGTTTGTTGACAGAATTGTAACTTTTATTACAAGTTTAATTTTTTTACTTTGAGTTTAAATTTTATATTTATTTTAAGTTTATATTTTTGTTTAATTGCCGTTAAAAATTATTCCTTTATTGTTTCATTTATTTGATTTACCGAAACAGTATTGATAATGATAATTATACTGCTATTACTATAATAATACCAGCTTTTATTTTATTTTTATTTTAGAAGTTTTTTAACTTCTTATAATTTTATGACTTTTATAAAACTAAATA
Organism: Ctenocephalides felis; assembly: GCF_003426905.1. NCBI lineage: Eukaryota > Metazoa > Arthropoda > Insecta > Siphonaptera > Pulicidae > Ctenocephalides > Ctenocephalides felis. The sequence continues at coordinate 60,121,757 of NW_020537646.1, read as the reverse complement.
AATGTTTAAAATCATATCAAAGTATTATTTCATAATTAACAGCACTTTTTATAACCCTTTTTTATAACTATATTTATCAAGGCAATACGATCAAAAATGTAAGCATCGTGCGCTATCACGGAATAACGTACAACGACTCCCGGCATTATATTCACGAGCCGAATTTTATCACGGAATTAGGGACAAACGCGTGGTTCAGCAAAATGCCGATTATTTCTATAAATGACGTTCTACGACGAAAAATCTTGTTTTATAATAATCTTAAAAGTCTAATTAATAAAATATAACAGATTTAGTTCGTCCACTTTCCTATTTTCTCTAAAATTCGTCTTTAAAGTCAAACGTTCCTTAACATCCCGTAATATGGTACGTTTACCTTAATTCAATCAATTCAGAGCTCCGTCTAAACATAAAATACAGACGTTCTACTTTGCATTTTCCAATTGACTCTGGGTCAGCCCTTTCCATTCTTACAGCAAATAAGTTTGCCGGTAATGAAGAAAATAGCTAGAACTTCTCGTATCGTAATTAAATATTCGAGTTAACCAAACAATCAATAATCAATAATAATAATTAATAAAATAATCAATAATAATAAAATTTTTGATTAATAATTAAAACTATAAATATTTTTAAATAGATTATTATAACCGTACATAGTTAATTTTATCACTCATGTTTGATATCGCAACGTACTTATTGCTAAAACACTTAAGTATGTTAGTAAGAGATGTGACTACATATTATATCACTTATAACTTAGAAACTCTCGGTCGAGCTCTTGTCGAGTGAAGGCCTATCGTTTATTATATACTGTGAAGTATTATTTTTCTAAAAAAGTAATACAGCAGACATTTAATTTAAATTTTTTTGTTTCTAATACTCCCTTCTGTAGGGAGTAAATCTTTAATTCCGCCATTGGTTCGAACCAATCAAATACTATGTGACGAATCAACTACGAATTCAGTTTTTGTTCAAAATAATTGGAACAACATTATTAGGTGCAATGCGTCAGCAATTATCGACTTAACAGTTCAATCAACTTCGTTTATGAACGCAATTCAATCAACATCGGCAATGGACTCAACTCCATCCACATCGGCTATGGACTTCTCTTCTACATTAGACTCCAACCCTAATCCCTGGCAGGAAGTTCATCATGGCTTTAAAAGAAGAAGAAGAACGGGCAAAATTATTAATAAGAATATCAAAACAACAAATAGATTTAGCGCCTTGAATACTAATGGAACATCTATAAATCAGAATGACAATTTCTTTAACATTCGAATAAGAAAAGACAACAAAAGACACAAAATTTCAATTTTAATTTCCATCCAGTTTTCGTCAGAAACAATGGCGGATAACAGTGTCAAAATTAATGTGGTACATAGCGACTTTTATAGAAAATTAATACACTACTTACGTGAAACTAGGGTAGTCTTTCATACATATCAGATAAAATCAGAACGAGCGTACAGAGTCGTACTGAAGTATATTCATTATACTACCAATATCGCAGATATCAAGTCCGAAATTGAAAAAAATGGACACATAGTACAAAAAAAATGTTATTCACCAAAAGAGCAAAGAACCACTCAATATGTTTTATTTGGACTTAGAGCCATCTAACAACAATTCAGCAATATGCAAGGTAAACAAAATATTCAATCAAATTATACATTTTGAGAATCCATTAAAGCTTTCCAAAATTATACAATGTGCAAGATGTTAAATGTATGAATACTCCAAGTCGTATTGTAACCGGCCTGTTGTTGTCTAAGATGGGTGAACCCCATATATATAAACTCTGCACTAAAACTCAAGAAGCTCCGGGTACGGGCTATTTTTGTGGGGACCCCATAACACCAATTACTATAAATGTGAATACTATCAAAGTCTTGTTAATAAAAACAATAAATTTTATACCGTAACTGAATTTAATTCTAATCCCAGTTCAGCTCTGCACAAGCATGAACGTAGCTTATCTCAGGTAAACAAACCTTCTTTTTCTCAACATTTGAGCTATTCACAGGCGGTTAGTCAAGAACAATCTATGAATCATAACGAAGACAGTAATCAAGGCAATTATTGTTAAGCCTAACATCTCACATTATCCGATGACAAATTTTAGTGAAATCTACATTCAAGCTACTTTAATAAAAGTAAAAAAAAATTTCTTATGATCTAACAATATATGCAGTTTACTGCCCACCAAGACATAGCATTCGAAACGAACAGTTCCAAACATTTTTTGAAACTCTTGGACCTGAATGTTTTATCGGTGGTGACTTCAATTGCAAACATTTTTATTGGGGCTCTCGACTGGTGAATTATGAAGGCAAAGTATCAAACAATATCATCCAACAGAATAATTTTAATGTAGTTTCTACAGGTTCACCTACTTACTGGCCTAGCGATCCAGCACGTATACCAGATCTATTAAACTTCTTTATTTTTTCCGGAATTAGTGAAACATACGTTGAAGTCGGGCCTAACTATGACTTAGCTTTAGATCACTCTCCAGTACTAGCTTCGATAAATTCTACCTATATATCTAAAACTGAATTTCCTGTGTTACACAACAATAGTACCAACTGGAACTTATTTCGGCATAGTATAAATGATAAAATTAATTTAAACACTAGACTTAAATCTCCTACTGACATAGAGAAAGCTTTGAATAATCTAGTAGAAACTTTACAACACTCAGCTAAATTATCTACCCCTGATCACATTAAAACCTGAAAAGTATCTTCAACTACCTTGGAAATAAGAAGATTAAATTATGAGAAATGCGTGGCTAGAACGGTATGGCAAAAATTACATTTTTCAGATAAGAGAACATATAATAGTATAAGCAATACTCTAAAACAAAAAAATAGAGAATGTAATAAAGGTAATTTTAATAACTTCGTAAAAAATCTTAACAGATTCGACAATTCAGTCTGGAGGCCATACAAGAAAAAACCGACAGTTTCAAACTTACCTAATAATAATGATAAATCACGGGCAAGAAGTGAATATAAAAAAGCCGACCATTTCTCAAATTATTTGTGCTCTGTTTTTTCGCCTAACATATCTAATCCTAATATTCCTTTGCAATAGTCCGCAGATGAATCTATAAGCACCCAGAACTTTTCTACTAAATTCTTCACTTTCAAAAGAGTCTAAAGGTCTTAAATAGGTCTATTCAGGACTTAAAAAACAAAAAGTCGCCCGGAATTGATCAAATTTCTTAAATTTTTTTTAAAAAACTTACCAAAAAGGGATATATTCTTATAGCATATATTTTTAATTCTATCATCAGACTCAGTTATTGGCCATCAGCTTTCAAAACTGCTGTTATTAAAATGGTTCCAAAAATGGGTAAACATTTAAAATCACTAAGTTCTTACAGTCTTTTACCCAATTTATCTAAAGTACTTGAGAGATTGATATTGGAAGACATTCTTGCAGTTAATAATATCATTCCTGAACATCAATTCGAGTTCCGCAAAGGACACACAACAATCCAGCAGTGCCATAAAATAGTCGACACTGTCAACAAAGCATATTAATCTAAAGAATATTGCTCCGCAGCATTCCTTGACGTAAATCAAGCCTTCGACAAGGTGTGGCACGAAGGGCTGCATATGCTAAATTTTTTGAATCTTATTTGAACAATAGATAATTTAAAATCAGAGTAGAAATGTCATTAACCCAACCTAATATTATGAAAGCTTGTAAAGGCAGCGTGCTAGGCCCTTTTCTTTATTTATTGTATACACACGATTTTCCGACTGGACTTAACTTGACAATAGCAACTTTCGCCGACATATTGCCATCCTAGCTGTCGATAAATTTCCAATTAGAGCTTCACATAAATTGCAATCCCACCTCAATTATCATCTTCAATATTATTGAAGATTGAACAAATGCATAGAAAATTAAAATAAACTAATCTAAATCTCAGCGCATATGCTTCACTCTGAGAAAAGATACATGCCCAACGTATATTTCAACAATGAACAGCTACCTCAGTCTGAATTCATCTAGATAGACGTTTGACTTAGAGAACACATATAAACTATAAAATTCAACAAATTAGATTGAAATCCCAAGAGCTTAATTGGCTTATTGGGAGAAAGTCAAAATTGTCTATGGAAAACAAAATACTTATTTATAAGACATACCGATCTGGACATACGGAGCTGAAATATGGGGCAGCGCTTCGAAATCTAACATTGCAAGGATTCAAAGAATCCAGTAAAAACACTTAGGACAATAACAGACGTTCCTTGGTATGTCTTAAATTATATAATTCATTACGATCTCTAAGTTCCATTTGTTCAAGATGTTATTAATAACAGGAAAAATACTCACGTATTAAAATTAGAGTTTCGCTCGAAGTTACATCTTTGTTCAATGCACCGCCAATAAAAAGACTCAAACAAAAATGGCCCACAACTTAGCACTTATTTGCAAATCTCTGGCTGCAGAGATTCGAATACTATGAAACTATTTCACATAATTTTTCATGTGGTATATTTGTTTGTGTTTGTATAAATGTATATATATATATATATATATATATATATATATATATCTTATATATAAAATTCTTCTGTAACAATGTAAGTTTCATTAATCCTCCTAAAGTATAATTCGGATTTTCGTGAATCTTCCTGAAGTTTGTTCGGGAAATTTTCTAGAATGTTTTGATTCATGGAAATATAGTTAGATTGTAGAAATAAATGGAAAAAAATACAAAAAACCGCTTATCATTGTTTGCCCTTGAAAATATTTGAAGCTTGGTTTGACTTAAAAACAATTGAAGACTGTCATTTGCCAAACATTTCTATTCACTTATAGGCTAAGGCAATATTAAAATATAATAAATTCATGATTATGAATAAGGAAAATGTAATGTCTACATTATTAATTAATAAAAAATTATTTAGAAGTTTCATTGTGTCAAAAATTCATATGTTTATCATTGGGTACGGAATATTTACTCAATGGAGCGCTTTCGGTCTGAACTTTTTTTACTGTTTTCCATTTCGTTTGGAATTTTGGAACTAGGTTCATCTTACTCTTCAGAAGTAAAAACAATTTAGACATCTTTACCACTTCTCGGGTGGATGACATTTCTTTTCAGTGGTGTAATTTTACTTTTTTCAAAATAACGTTGGGTATCGATAAAAGAACTAATTATAAAAGAAAAATGTTTAATAATGTTTTTCAAAAAAGCAAATACTTTTCAAGTTACTCGCTACTGAAAATTTGTTTCTTTTTTGCGTTTTTCATCATTTTTTGCTAATATCTTTAAAAATATACATTTTAACGAAAATCATGTAATGAACAAAATTATATCAATTAAAATCTTAATAAATTGCTGTATTATAGTGTTTTAGGAACATTATTAGGCTAGATATGAAAATGCGATTTTATAGTGCTCAAAATAAGTTTTAAAATGAGTACTTCTGCATGTAAAATGAGTAGACTATCATGCATATAAAAGACGCATATAATATTTTTTCATTTAAATCAAATAGTTTTTCAGTGCCATTTTCACCAAATTTAAAAATAATCGTATTCCATCTAGAACTAACTAACTTGGTTTAAGAGATCTTGACTGATTCTAGAAAATACCACAACTTCAATACAAACGATTTTCAAAAAACTCATGATTTCATAAAAAAAAACATTAAAAAATACATCCAATTTCTCATTATAATATCTCTGAAAAAAATACGTATAAAAGTATATATATATGAAAATTCGAGGTATTTTTCTGACTAATTATTGTTGTTTATTAATTTTCCATTACACAAATATTGATAGAGGTATTAATTAAGGAGTGCGTGCCTGTCCAACCAGAGGTCTTTCGAGCCCTATAACTCTTCGCCGTTTCACAATAAGAGAAGTTACGGTAAAATTTATGATAGAGAAAGTTGTAACTTATTTAATCACCTTTAAAATAGTGTATTACAAATTCTGATGAAATCAGAATTTAAAGAGTAATAATCCAATTAATGCGGTGGATGGTGATGGAGTGCAAATTGATTTCACTTCTGAACTTAAGATAAATATTAGCCTATTTCTAAAATATCAAGTAAATTGGAGCACAGTATAAAAATTTACAGAGCAATAATTTTGTTGATCGTAAGTTGAATAGAGCATATGTGAACAGGATTTAACAAATTAATTCACTTCAAATATAAACTTAAGCAATAATGTATATTGATTTATTGGAGAAAAAAATGTAATTTAGATATTAAAATTACTAAAAGCCAGTTAAAATATGGTACGAAATTATAAAAATTATAGGCAACATTATTGAAGCAATTATTTTGGGTAGAAAAATAAAAGGTGATATGGCTTCTTTATATTAATTCTTTCTGAATTTGTTGTACTTTTTAAAAGATTTCAATTTTCAACACGTGTATCTTATGCTATGACCATGAATCACAAAGGCAGACGATCATTTTTAGTGTGATAAATTTGGAAAATCAATGTTTTAGCCGTGAATAAACAAAAAAATCATTCATTTAAACATCCACATCTACATGTATGTCTGAAAATATTGTATAATCCTTAAATTCAATAAAATAAATTGAGCTATTGGAAATAAATTAGTTCTATAAATCGCAGTGTATAATTTTTAATATATAATTTTATTGAACATATTTTAATATTTGTTAAAGGGATAATTGAAGTGTTAACTGTGAGAATTGAGAATAATCATTTTATTTGAAACAGTACTACATTTAACATCACTCACATATTGGTGTAAATATTAACTCGAAGAACAATAATGATTATTTTTAACTGAACGGTATAAGTATTAGTATAGGATATTCATATTCATATTCATATTGATATTCATATTCATATTCATATTGATATTCATATTGATATTCATATTGATATTCATATTGATATTGATATTGATATTCATATTGATATTGATATTCATATTCATATTCATATTCATATTCATATTCATATTCATATTCATATTCATATTCATATTCATATTCATATTCATATTCATATTCATATTCATATTCATATTCATATCCATATCCATATGCATATTCATATTCATATTCATATTCATATTCATATTCATATTCATATCCATATGCATATTCATATTCAGATTCATATTCATATCCATATGCATATTCATATTCATATTCATATTCATATTCATATCCATATGCATATTCATATTCATATTCATATGCATATTCATATCCATATTCATATTCATATTCATATTCATATTCATATTCATATTCATATTCATATCCATATGCATATTCATATTCATATTCATATTCATATTCATATGCATATTCATATCCATATTCATATCCATATTCATATTCATATTCATATTCATATTCATATTCAAATTCATATTCATATTCATATTCATATTCATATTCATATTCATATTCATATTCATATTCATATTCATATTCATATTCATATTCATATTCATATTTATATTCATATTCATATTCATATTCATATTCATATTCATATCCATATGATATGCATATTCATATTCATATTCATATTCATATTCATATCCATATGCATATTCATATTCATATTCATATCCATATGCATATGCATATTCATATTCATTAAATTACATTTTATTAAAATTACTGATCCTCCGTGTGCCCTATCATCGGGTTGTCTGGTGCTGTATAGAATGGTATATTAAAATAACTTCTCCTCCTGAAATTATATCAATGTCATTGCTTAGAAGAAATTGTTTGAGCACTCGGTGAAGTTAAGCTAGACCGTTGGCGTTCCATGTGCACAATTTATAATTAAAAGCCATTATTTTTTATTCAATAAAAGATTTGTGATGTGATTGAGCATAGACCACATTTGGTCAATTAACGTTTTCATCATGTTTCATTTTGTATGTCATTTTGTTAATTGGGTTGTTGTTAGTTTGTAGGTTGTTCTGGATTATCCTGATGACATGTAATATTATTATGTATTTTCTATGAGTTTCATGCTATTTCTGAGAAAAATGCGTTAGCACACACGAAGGAGCGCGCAACTGATATTATTTCGGTAAGATTTTCTTGTTGATAAATTGCACATCCTTCATAGCTTGCGGGGTGATTTCCTCCATAAACTACGCATTTTAGATTTGTGGTTACAAGTTCTTTTCAAAAACAGTGTTTAGTTAAGTGTTCACCAGCGCATTTTACATAACGCGCAGCGCGTATACAGTAGTTCTTTGTGTGCCCTAAATTCTGCCATCTTGTATATTACGAAACATGTCCGTTTGCTTCTATAGATACCTTAGTTCTGTAAAGAAAGTCAATAAAGTAAATATCTTCGTTATTTTTCTGCTATTCAAATTCCACTACAAATAACAAAAAAATATTTAATGGATATCTATGTTTTAAGTTGTAAATTCTTAAAACATTGTGACCTTCTTCACTTATTTCTTGTATTAGCAAGTCTATATCAGTGCTCTGATATAATTTTTTCATTACTACTTTGAACGATCGCTGCGAATTTGTTTGATATGCATATACTTCAATTCCCCTTTCTTTCGATAATTTTAGTATGGTGTTATACATCTGTGCCCCTTTGTGATTATTTCTGCTTGCTGCAGTACATTTGTTTTGTTATAATATTTGTCCTTGGCGTGTAATTTAATAATTTGTTAAGAGGCTTAATGTCGTCAATACCGTAGACAAATTTTATAAAAATTAATTGGCTTTTCCACTGGTTCAACACTAGAAGACGCGCACTGCAGAGTGCAATAATAATTTTTTGTGGTCACCGGTAGTCTTCCAAGGTTACCTTTTTCGTGATAGTTGTTGCTTCGTTGTGGTAATTTTCCCGTCTTTTCCCAATTACAAAGAAACGACCGATCGTCGCACAAAACTGAGAAGTGATAATCCTCATCTAGATAAATCAAATGGCTTTTAAATTTTTGAAATCAGTTCAAACGTTTTAGAGAAAACGTCGATTAAAGGAATAGTTTTAACAAACGACAAAAAAGCGCGACTAATTTTTTCAAACTTTGACGAATTTTCAAAGTTAAACGACTTGTCGTAGGGCCGTAATTAGTATTTTATTATGTTCTAGAAGACCATGATATCTATCAAAAAAAAATCATGACCATCGTCGAAAAATTGTTTTTCAACAATTAATTATAACAAACTGCCAGCGAATTTTTACCAAAAACTAATCAGCATCTTTCCCAAGCAATATCATTCGAACGGTTTTTGAATTTTTAAAATCGATTGAGAATTTCGGGCTAAAACGTGGACGAAATTTTTTTCATTTTACCGTGATTTACAGAGAAATGGCTCTGCTAATCGACGCCCAAATCTGACAAACGATGGTTGTCATTGAGATACATCCAATGGCTTTAAATGGTTGAAATCGGTTCAGACGTTTTTGAGAAAACGTCGATTTACGGCAAAAAATCTGTTCACATACACACGCACATACACACATACATTTCCAAATTTGGTTTAATTCGATTCAGATTGGCTTGAAACGTCGAAAAAACAGAAAATTAGCATATCGATTTTTTTATGTAAACATAAACTTCCCCTTCGGGAAGTTAAAAATAAGTATTGATCATGGATTACTACACATCTCTCATTACAAAATCGGCATTCACAAAGGTTAGATATGGGTCCTATTGTCGTCGCAAATTTAGCGCTAGTAAGCCAATGAAAAATGATGTCAAATTTTTACGTTGGATACTAAGAATCGTAAGTGTTGTTTTTGTGTCAGATGAGAAACTGTGAATTTTCTATTTGATTCTGTTAATAAATTTCATTAAGAATTGCTTTCAAATACATAGCTCTTGAGATTTCATTAAAAATTGCTTTCAAATACATAGCCCTCGAAACAATAAAAATAGTACAGCTTCAAATTCAGATACAGGACATATATACCACGTAGTGCATTGTCAGATAAGTCTAATTATATTACACTTTAAGAAAAAAGACCAGTTGTGAAAATTTATGTAAGAAATAAAGTATAAGCTCCTTTTGCAGCTGTTTGAAATTAGATTACCACTTTACACGGATCTGAATATACTCGAAAGAAAAAAAATTGTTTAAGAATGTCAAATTTTTCATGGGATGATTATTGGAAAACAAGAGTTAAGAATGACAGAAGATGCAATGAACATTTTGGCATACATTTCGTTATGGTACGGTAAGTTTCCGCAATTTGTTTTAAGGCAAGATGCCATACATCACTAGTTTTTGATATCATTGTATTATTAAAAAACATAACACGATTGTAATGCCACATTTAGCCAATTATTAACTTTCCGGGTAGTTATAGTAATGAACCGAAAATCGAAAATTAAATTTTTTGCATTTCTGGACGTTTTAAAGGTTTCTGAACATTTTGGTATACCTCAGAAAAAATGGATGTGTATGTATGTGTGTTTTGTATGTCCACATTTTTTCGTCCACGTTTTCGGCCGCACGGATTAACCGATTTGAATGATCTAAAAAACATTCAATTTGTAATGATTGGGAAAGGAGGTGATTAGTTTTTGGCAAAAGGAGGCCCAACAATTTCAAAGATACAGAGCTACATGTGCAAAAATGGCAGTTTTTGAGAGAACTAAGCGTCCGATTTTAATGACTCAAAGAACTTCCTGCTTGTTTCAACAAAATAATTGCTTTTGAAAAAAAATGTTTTAATTTTTTTTTTCAATTTTTTTTTCAAAAAATTTTTTTCTATATATTGAAAATAATTCAGATTTTAATTTTAATTCTGACTAAAGTTCTAATATACTTTAAACAAATAATTTCAACTTTGCAATTCAGTTTTATACAATTCTTATAAATATTAGATAATGTTACAATATTTAACTTCCCGTAGTAGTCCAGTCATTTGGTCGTTTTGCCGATACAGTACTCCGGGAGTTCTGAAATTTGGTAATTTTATAAATAGGTGCTCTTGCCGAATTTCAACTTTGCCGCCTAAAATTTTTGCGGCAAGTCGCCGCCATATCGAAAAAATGGCCTTAAAAAAGTTTTTTTTAACACTATTCCTACCGGGACCAGTCAAATGACCGTTTTTGATTTTTCGATTAGTATTTTTTATATCAAACGTAATTGAATCGTCATCAAACTTCATGACTTTTCCTAATATATGAGTATGATACGTATTTTATTGTTAATTTGTTTTTTCAATTTTCATTTTTGGAAAAAAAATTGTATACTGTCTTACCTACCGCGACCGGTCATTTGACCGGTAGTACGAAAAACGATGTTCGGACGGCATTTGTTGTAGTAATTGTTAAGAATATGATCGAACCTATAAGAAAATGTAAATTTAGAAGAATTTAGACTAGTAAAAACTTCTGCCTTCTGCAAATTTATATGCATTTTTTTCAATTCTGTATGCATGCTGCGCATAGGAGGCAAGGCGTATAAATATTGCACTTCTACGGTATAAAAAGGTTTTTTTTTCATTTTTGCTCAATGCCTATGTGTAGACAGATTTTTACGAAGGAATCCAAACAACAAATTGATAGGTTTTGTTTTGAATCCAAAGGTTGGTTCAACTACATTGACAGCAATCAAAAGTGTTGTAAAAGATCACGTATTACTATCGGCAAACATATATTTTCAATAAAGGTAAGGTGTAAAATTATTCAACACATGTTCAATAATATTCAGGAAATTATAGTACAAAATTTTAGTAACTTTTCAATATATGATGTAAATATAATTATGCCCAGCAAATCGCACAAATGGGGTATAAAATTTTGATAACCATCCAGTATACGTAGAAAACTGAGAATTTCTTTGAAGATTTATAACCAATGAAACCGTATTATCAAAATCGCTAGTACGATGTAAAAAATTCAAACGTTTTTACCATCCTACTTATAGCTAAACTTTTAGTAAAGAAAAACTGTGATGGTAGGTACAATTGAAGCAATATAACAGCTACAAATACTGGTAGAACTAAAAATCAAGGACTCAAATAATATTTACAGTTTTGGAAGCTAAGAAAGAAGATTTTAATTTTCACTTACATACACATATGTTGAACAAATTACACTAATACGGGAGTCAATTCAATTAGAATTAGCGTCGTGTTTGGTGTAGATGTCATTCATAAAGTAGTCAGAAATCATTCGGTAAAATATGAAATTTAGAGAGAATTAATCAAGAATTTACATTATTTTGTATTTATTCAGGATAAATCCATTGTTTTCACATCAAAAAATTGCAAGAAGATGATGTACAAGGCAGGAATTTTCTATTCCAATTAACTTGCCGTATAGTTCCAACAAGAATTCAGAAAAGAAACTAAGTAAAAGTACAAAGCAGATTTCCTAAAAGAAAATATTTCAGATCATATTTTAGAAGGATGATAGAGCGAACAAAATGAGCCAAAAACGTAAAAAATGCGTGTGCAGAAAATACACTCTAAGACAACAATTGTAAAAAATTGGATAAAACAGATTAAAAAATATATTTAATTAATTATTTAAATTAATTCAAAGTCTTTGCTGCTCTCGCCGTCATATTTGACTGCTATTTGATATAAATAAATATTTTTAGTGTTGAATTAAGCAAATGAGATCTAAAAATGAAATAATTTAAATACTTTTCTGTTTTTCTGCTGATTGAATTGAACACTTTTCTAGCATTTCTAAGATCATCGGCAGCGATTTCTGTACCGTAAAATTCAAACGAAATGACAGATCAAAATCACTTGGTGTTATGACTGCAGGTATTCAAATAAAAAAAGTTATTGCCCCGATTAATCCATTGTTGATTCTCCAAAGAATATGTTTTGCAAAAATATCTGAAAAAGAACTTGAAAACTTTCATTCGTACCAACTTTGCAATGGCAAAGGTATTCGCAAGTGCGTTAAATCTATAAGGAATTTCATTCCGAAGATATAAATTTTGGAGACACAATGTATATCAGCGACCGTGGATACCTATTAAACCATCATCAATTTGCAAAAAATACGTTCGTTCGATCGAATTATACATCCAATGCTATTGTCATATTTGATGCATATCCGGAACAAGGAAGATGTCAATCGTAGTACCGAATATGCAGGGCGAATCTGACGATCAAGAAAAACTGCTTTAGTAGATATAATTTTTGATGAGACAATGATTCCAACTGTGCCACAAAATAAGTTCCTGGCGCACGATATAAACAAGAAGTGCCGAAGAGAAAAAATGAAGCTGAAAACTTTATGGTCAAACAAGCCACGAAAGATGCGGATGCATTAATAGTTAATACATCAATAAACTTAGCGACGACAATTGATTCCATATATATAGTAAAACCAGAAAAAGGAAAAAAGTTGCATCAAATCTATTCAAAAAACAGTATCATAGTTAACACAGTCACAGATTACTTATTCTTTTTGCACGCCGTCAGCGGCTGTGATACGACATCCGCACTTTTCAGTCAAGGCAAAATAAAATATAACAACGTATTACAGAGAAATCTCGACTTACACAAAATTATCGAAATATTCAACAATGCAAATGCTGATACAGAAGCTCATTGCTACAGCTGGAAAACATTCTCTTTTCAAATTATACAGCTATAGTGGAGTAACAACTACAAAAAACTGTTTAAACATCTATAGATATATAAGCTTCCGAAAATCAGTATTCAAAATCAAATTTAACATTGCATATTCACCACCGACAGAGGCAACACGACAAAATTCATTTCAAACCTATCACCGACTTCAGCATTGGTATGATAATAAATTAAACGCTAAACAACGGGAATGGAAAAAAGTAATAATGGTCTGATTCGTTTCACAACACTCGAGTCGCCAGCTTCCGAAGCGTTGCTAAAACTTATATTTTGCAAATGCGAAAAGGGATGCCAGAAAGCCTGTCGATGCAGGAATGCTGGATCGTCGCAAATTTCAACACAAATTAGCGAAGAAGAGGAAGAAACAGACACTCTTTTCGAGCAAACGTATAACAATATACTTAACCAAGATGATTGAAATGATATGATGAATCTACGATAAAAAACGATTATTTATGTATATATTTATTATTGTATTATCCATTTATTTATCTATTCATTTACTTAGTTATTTATTTATTTATTTATTCATTCAAATAATTTTACAAGCCGTCCGCACAATGATGACAACAGTGACATCATGTCAATGTTATTATGTTACAATTATGATATAATTTATTTATTACATATTCACTTATTGTTTATTATTTTTAAGTAGTTTTGCAATAAAAGTTTTCATTATAACAAAATTATAAAAATTTACAATATAAGTCAAATATGGAGAGCTCCGTTATGACGGCGGGAGCAGCAAAGACTTTGAGGTGCCCGTACTCTCAACGGTTTTCGAATGAATTGTAGGAAATTTTATCTAGTTTAATTCCTACATAGCTACTTTTATCGTAGAATGAGCCACAAAGGAGATATTAACTAGTTGGTTTGGTATTTAGCCTTGAGGCAAGTTACATGAACTTCCGATATGTTTGAATAATCGACTTAATCAATAAAAAATAAATTAAATTATGAGTCATTAAAAGTATTCCGAGTGGATTTTACACATAATTGAAACGAACGAACACTTTGACTCGGAGTATTTTTCTAAAAGCAAATTTTATATAATTGAACCAGTTTTCAGGACTTTAATGGTTTATTATGTTCAAGATCAAGTACTCTATCATTATACCAAGTAAATAGTCTAATTTTAATTTTAACAAATCTCAAAAGAACTACTCATTTTCTCAATCTTTGATGAATTTTTAAAATCAAACTATTTGTCGTAAGGCCGTAATATTTCAGTAAGTTCTATAAGACCATGGTATATATCACTAAAAAAAAATCCATAAAAATCGGCTTAATTTTTTTTTCAACAGTTAATTACAAGAAAACGGCTCGGTAGATTTTCACCTAAAACTAATCAGTATCATTCCCAACTAATATCTTTCGAACAGTTTTTGATTTTTTAAAATCGGTTCGGTAGGATGAGCTTAAATGTGGACGAAAAGTTTAACACTTTTTTCAAATTATAAAGAAACGGCTTGGCAGATCGTCGCACAAAACTGACAAACGATAGTCCACAATGAAATACAACAAATGGCTTTTACATTTCTGAAATCGGTTAAGGCGTTTTTGAGAAAACGTCGATCAAAGATTTCATTTTGACAAATGTCAATAAAACAATACCAATTTTTGCAAACTTTGCCGAATTTTTAAAGCTAAACGAGTTGTCGTAGGGCCCTAATATTTTAGTATGAGCTAGAAAACTATGGTATCTACCGTCAAAAAAAAAATCATAAAAATCATCGAAATTTTTTTTTTAAAAAACTTTATTACAAGAAAACGGCCCGGCCGATCTTTACCAAAAACTAATCAGCATGATTCCCGACCAATATCTATCGAATGGTTTTTTAATTTTCAGATTCGATTCAGAATTGCGGGCTAAAACGTGGACGAAAAAATTTCCACTTTTCTGCAATTTACAAAGAAACGGCCCGGCCGATCGCCGCACAAAACTCAGAAACGATAGTCCTCGTCGAGATACATCGAATGGATTTTAAATTTTTGAAATCGGTCCAGCCGTTTTAGAGAAAACGTCGATTTACGGCATAAAATCTGTTCACACGCACACACACACATACTTTTTCCAAATTTGGTCTCATTCGATTCAGAATGGCTTGAAACGTCGAAAACATAAAATTAGCGAATCGGATTTTTTTTATGAAAACATAAACTTCTCCTTCGGGAAGTTAAAAAAAAAGTTTTTGACGCCATTTTTCCAATATAGCGGCGACTTGCCGTCAAAATTTGAGGTGACAAAGTTGAAATTCGTAATGAGCACCTCGAAATCTATAAGGTTACCAATTTTCAGAATTCCGAAGTACTGTACCAGCAATAACCTTTTTGTACCAAATGACTGGGCTATGGGGTATGTGATAGTAATCGCAAAAAAATCAAAACTGTAAAATTTTATATATCTTAGGTTTCAAAGGTTTCTGAACATTTTGGCATACCTTAAAAAAGTGGATGTATGTGTGTGTGTGTATTTTCGTCGACGATTTCGAGAACACGGTTCAACCGACTTGAATAATTCAAAAAACATTCGAATCGTATTGATAAGGAGACGTGCTGATTAGTTTTTGGCGAAGGCAGGTCTAGCCGTTCCGAAGATACGGGGCAAAAAGTGTAACTCAGTTTTTAAGAGAACGGAGCGTCCGATTTAAAATTTCAAAAAACATTTTATTGTATTAACAAGATAAAATACTGATTAAATTTTTGGGAAGGCAGGTCTAGCGGTTATAGACTTTCGATAAAAATAAGTTAAACAAATGCTTTTTGGCGATGAAAACGGATCATTAGACATATGCATATCAAATTATCAGATATTATATAGATATTTGCATAATGTGTACACATTTTCTGTATTTTTTTTGGGTTCCGTACCAAGATTTTAATTATGGTACGGGAAGTTGAGCCTTAAAAACACATGCCATGCACCCCACTATTGAATTTTATTTCAAATTTTGAGCTATTGATTTTAATGCCAATAGCAGCGCCCCACTCCTGAGTGTAGGTCCCTTAACTATCCCTTCTGAACATACAATCGGGAGAGAGAAACGTGTACAGGAGTACATCTTATTCTCATATGTTTAGGCTACACATATTATTAGTATTAATTAAGGATTACTACACAAATATTTTTTGCTCGAGAACTTGCCCAACACGTCCATTCGGGACAAGGGTTCGACGTAAATGAGGGACAATCACGTAGTATAGCAAAATATCGATTGTTTCGATAAATGAATTTTACAATTCAGAATTATATTCTATAACATTTTTACAAGTCTAGTATACAAAATAGAACATATTTATTTTGTTTAATTTGTTTTTCACTTGAAATGTTATTAAAAGGAGA
>NW_020537646.1:60025511-60103815 GCF_003426905.1 Ctenocephalides felis | reverse complement strand
AAAAATGGCCCACAACTTAGCACTTATTTGCAAATCTCTGGCTGCAGAGATTCGAATACTATAAAACTATTTCACATAATTTTTCATGTGGTATATTTGTTTGTGTTTGTATAAATGTATATATATATATATATATATATATATATATATATATATATATATATATATATATATTTATATACATATATATATATATATATATCTTATATATAAAATTCTTCTGTAACAATGTAAGTTTCATTAATCCTCCTAAACTATAATTCGGATTTTCGTGAATCTACCTGAAGTTTGTTCGGGAAATTTTCTAGAATGTTTTGATTCATGGAAATATAGTTAGATTGTAGAAATAAATGGAAAAAAATACAAAAAACCGCTTATCATTGTTTGCCCTTGAAAATATTTGAAGCTTAGTTTGACATTAAAAACAATTGAAGACTGTCATTTGCCAAACATTTCTATTCACTTATAGGCTAAGACAATATTAAAATATAATAAATTCATGATTATGAATAAGGAAAATGTAATGTCTACATTATTAATTAATAAAAAATTATTTAGAAGTTTCATTGTGTCAAAAATTCATATGTTTATCATTGGGTACGGAATATTTACTCAATGGAGCGCTTTCGGTCTGCACTTTTTTTACTGTTTTCCATTTCGTTTGGAATTTTGGAACTAGGTTCATCTTACTCTTCAGAAGTAAAAACAATTTAGACATCTTTACCACTTCTCGGGTGGATGACATTTCTTTTCAGTGGTGTAATTTTACTTTTTTCAAAATAACGTTGGGTATCGATAAAAGAACTAATTATAAAAGAAAAATGTTTAATAATGTCTTTCAAAAAAGCAAATACTTTTCAAGTTACTCGCTACTGAAAATTTGTTTCTTTTTTGCGTTTTTCATCATTTTTTGCTAATATCTTTAAAAATATACATTTTAACGAAAATCATGTAATGAACAAAATTATATCAATTAAAATCTTAATAAATCGCTATATTATAGTGTTTTAGGAACATTATTAGGCTAGATATGAAAATGGGATTTTATAGTGCTCAAAATAAGTTTTAAAATGAGTACTTCTGCATGTAAAATGAGTAGACTATCATGCAAAAAAAGACGCATATAATATTTTTTCATTTAAATCAAATAGTTTTTCAGTGCCATTTTCACCAAATTTAAAAATAATCGTATTCCATCTAGAACTAACTAACTTGGTTTAAGAGATCTTGACTGATTCTAGAAAATACCACAACTTTAATACAAACGATTTTCAAAAAACTCATGATTTCATGAAAAAAAACATTAAAAAATACATCCAATTTCTCATTATAATATCTCTGAAAAAAATACGTATAAAAGTATATATATATGAAAATTCGAGGTATTTTTCTGACTAATTATTGTTGTTTATTAATTTTCCATTACACAAATATTGATAGAGGTATTAATTAAGGAGTGCGTGCCTGTCCAACCAGAGGTCTTTCGAGCCCTTTAACTCTTCGCCGTTTCACAATAAGAAAGTTACGGTAAAATTTATGATAGAGAAAGTTGTAACTTATTTAATCACCTTTAAAATAGTGTATTACAAATTCTGATAAAATCAGAATTTAAAGAGTAATAATCCAATTAATGCGGTGGATGGTGACGGAGTGCAAATTGATTTCACTTCTGAACTTAAGATAAATATTAGCCTATTTCTAAAATATCAAGTAAATTGGAGCACAGTATAAAAATTTACAGAGCAATAATTTTGTTGATCGTAAGTTGAATAGAGCATATGTGAACAGGATTTAACAAATTAATTCACTTCAAATATAAACTTAAGCAATAATGTATATTGATTTATTGGAGAAAAAAATGTAATTTAGATATTAAAATTACTAAAAGCCAGTTAAAATATGGTACGAAATTATAAAAAATTATAGGCAACATTATTGAAGCAATTATTTTGGGTAGAAAAATAAAAGGTGATATGGCTTCTTTATATTAATTCTTTCTGAATTTGTTGTACTTTTTAAGAGATTTCAATTTTCAACACGTGTATCTTATGCTATGACCATGAATCACAAAGGCAGACGATCATTTTTAGTGTGATAAATTTGGAAAATCAATGTTTTAGCCGTGAATAAACAAAAAAATCATTCATTTAAACATCCACATCTACATGTATGTCTGAAAATATTGTATAATCCTTAAATTCAATAAAATAAATTGAGCTATTGGAAATAAATTAGTTCTATAAATCGCAGAGTATAATTTTTAATATATAATTTTATTGAACATATTTTAATATTTGTTAAAGGGATAATTGAAGTGTTAACTGTGAGAATTGAGAATAATCATTTTATTTGAAACAGTACTACATTTAACATCACTCACATATTGGTGTAAATAGTAACTCGAAGAACAATAATGATTATTTTTAACTGAACGGTATAAGTATTAGTATAGGATATTAAAAAAACGTAGAGGTGGATACAGGACAACGTCTGTCGGGTCATCTAGTTTTATATATAAAATTCTTCTGTAACAATGTAAGTTTCATTAATCCTCCTAAACTATAATTCGGATTTTCATGAATCTTCCTGAAGTTTGTTCGGGAAATTTTCTAGAATGTTTTGATTCTTAGAAATATAGTTAGATTGTAGAAATAAATAGAAACAATTACAAAAAACCGCTTATCATTGTTTGACCTTTAAAATATTTAAGGCATGGTTTGACATTAAAAACAAATGACAACAGTCATTTGCCAAACATTTCTATTCACTTATAGGCTAAGGCAATATTAAAATACAGTAAATTCATGATAAAAAAATAAAGAAAATGTAATGTCTACATTATTATTGTCAAAAAGCAGCTGAGATGTGCCATAATTAAATTAATATAAGATGATAATAATATAACATGCGTCTGACGCGCACGGCGAATCGTGTTCTCAACGCACTTTGCGATAAGTGATTGCGCTCAAAAATATTCAATTTGCGGTCGTTTTGCCTTACTATACTAAGTCACAATACAAAAAAAATTATTCAGAAGTTTTATTGTGTCAAAAATTCATATGTTTGGGTACGGAATATTTACTCAATGGAGCGCTTTCGGTCTGAACTTTTTTTACTGTTTTCCAATTCGTTTGGAATTTTGGAACTAGGTTCATCTTACTCTTCAGAAGTGAAAACAATTTAGACTCCTTTACCACTTCTCGGGTGGATGACATTTCTTTTCAGTGGTGTAATTTTACTTTTTTCAAAATAACGTTGGGTATCGATAAAAGAACTAATTATAAGAGAAAAATGTTTAATAATGTTTTTCAAAAAAGCAAATACTTTTCAAGTTACTGGCTACTGAATTTTTGTTTCTTTTTTGTGTTTTTCATCATTTTTCGCTAATATCTTCAAAAATATACAATTTAACGAAAATCATGTAAAGAACAGAATTATATCAATTAAAATCTTAATACATCACTATTTTATAGTGTTTTAGGAACATTATTAGGCTAGATATGAAAAAGGGTTTTTATAGTGCTCAAAATAAGCTTTAAAATGAGTACTTCTGCGTGTAAAATGAGTGAGCTATCATGCAGATAAAGGACGCATACAATGTTTTTTTTTATTGAAATCAAATAGTTTGAGTGCCATATCCACCAAAATTCAAAATAATCGTATTCCATCTAGAATTAACTTGGTTTAAGAGATCTAATCGCAGTGTATAATTTTTAATATACATTTTTATTGAACATTTTTTAATATTTGTTAAATGAATAATTAAAGTGTTAACTGTGGGAATTAAGAACAATCATTTTATTTGAAACAGTTCTACATTCAACATCACTCATATATTGGTGTAGATTGTAATTCAAAAAACAGTAATTATTATTTTTAACTAAGCATTAAATATTAGTATAAAATATTGAAAAATTGTAGACGTAGGTACAGAACAACGTCTGTCGGGTCAGCTAGTATATATATATCTTATATATAAAATTCTTCAGTAACAATGTAAGTTTCATTAATCCTCCTAAACTATAATTCGGATTTTCATGAATCTTCCTGAAGTTTGTTCGGAAAATTTTCTAGAATGTTTTGATTCATAGAAATATAGTTAGATTGTAGAAATAAATTGAAAAAATTACAAAAACCGCTTATCATTGTTTGCCCTTGAAAATATTTGAAGTTTAGTTTGACATTAAAAACAATTGAAAACTGTCCTTTGCCTAACATTTCTATTCACTTATAGGCTAAGGCAATATTAAAATATAATAAATTCATGATTATGAATAAGGAAAATGTAATGTCTACATTACAGCTCTAAAGCAGCTGAGATGTGCCAAAAATTAATATAAGATGCAAATAATATAACATGCGTCTGACAGTCTGTGCATGCGACAGACGCGCACTTTGCGAACAGATTCGCCGTACGAATTCGTGCAAAGAAGACGAGCCATAAGTGATTGCGCTCAAAAATATTCAATTTGCAGTCGTTTTGCCTTACTATACTAAGTCACAATAAAAAAAAAATTATTTAAAAGTTTCATTGCGCCAAAAATTCATATGTTTTTGTCATTGTTGGGTACGGAATTTTACACAATGGAGCGCTTTCGGGTCTGACTTTTTTTTAACTGTTTTTCATTTCGTTTGGTGAATTTTGGAACTAGGTTCATCTTTACTCTTCAGAAGTGAAAATAATATATATATATACCTCTATATATATATACATATATATATATATATATATAATATATATATCTAATATATAATAAATCTCGTGTCACGATGTTGGTTCGCGATGGACGCCCAAACTACTGTACCGATTTTAAATTTTATTGGCTCAACGTGTGCATATATATCCAACTTAGGTTATAGGAAATTTTGAAAAGTAAATTTAAAATATAAATATATAATTTTTATAAATTTCTAAAAATTTTGACAGAAAATGGCCAAAAAAAAAAACAAAACACTATAATGACAAATGTCAAATTTTATGGAAAACTCGAGAAATAAGGATTTATGATTTTTGAAAAAAAAATTTGACTGTTCAAAAAATTTAATTCAAAAACATATACATATATAGATATACCCAGCATTTATATCCAAATTAGATGAAATGCTATATTCATAATCACAATTTATAGTTTTAAATCTAATGAAAAGTCAATGTTTATAAATTTGAATAAATGTTGACATGAAAATCGTCAAATGTCATTTGTCAATATTTATGAAAATAATTATATAAATATATTTACAATTTATATTTATTTGATTAGCTTACCAAATTATTTCGGATACCAAAACTTCATCAAAACCTTATAGATCAGAGATCACAATAAAAAAGCGACATATTGAATTTAAAATTAATCATAAACAAAAATTTGACATTTCACAAAAAAATGTTTAACGACTTCAATAAAAACAAATAAATTAATTATTCCAAGTTATATTGCCGAACAAATTATAGATACAACACAATATTGTAAAATAAATATTATATATTAATTTTCGACCAAAAAGGAAATATTTTGACATTTACAAATATACTGCATATTGAATATATAAAATTGACATTCACTATTTTTCAATTAAATGAAAATGTAAAAAATCAAATATTTATATAAAAAATGGTATATTCAGATAAAGATACTGATTTGTTAATTTAGACTGAAACCTGATTTATTCATTAATTTAAAAAAAAATTGACATAAACAAAATTAAAATAAACAAAACACCTGCATCATGCGTTGGAATTAATTATCGAAGTGTAAAGAAATTTGTGTAATTAAAATAAAATATTATTATTATATGAGTTGAGATAAATTTTGATTGCCATCGCAAACGTTAATCATACAGAAAATTGTAACCTCTTAAATGGAATAGTACAATCTGAAGGTATCATTGCAATCTGACAAAAACAAACTAGACAAACTAAATATTATATCATATTATATTAAATTTCGATCCAAAAGAAAATATTTTGACAGTTATAATTAATTTGAAATGAAATGCAAATGTCAAAAATCGGATCTTTATGTAAAAAAATATTTATTTCCACAATATTCCAATATGAATTTGCACTTTTTTATGAATTTAACAATCATATAATATATTCATTGATGACTTAAAATAATTATTAATTTATAAAAAATAAATATTGACGTATTTGACATGACAAAAGTATAATAAACAAAACGCTATGATGCGAGTGAATTAATTTTTGAAGTATGAAATGTCAAATAATTTTGAAATTATAACAAGTTTTTAACTATTTGTCAGAAAGAATATATTTTATTACAAATTCATACCCATATCAAGCACCAAAGTAATAAATACTATTTATAAAATGACATATTATTCATAGACAATATGATTTTAATGCATATTTTAATTATATGTATGTTTTATATAAATATCGAATGAATATATTTATGATTCACTTGATTTCAATGAAAATAATTCAATGCCAAAATAAAAAGTATACATCTAAAATTATAGTCTAAATATTACAATTTTGATAAAAAATCATCCATTATTTTACAGTACGAAAATTGATAAAAAATTAATAAAAGTGCCAAAAATCAAACATTTTTTAGATTTGGACTCAAATTTCTCAGAACTTTATCCATGTTAGTTTCAGGGATAGTATGAATATCAATTTGCAGTCGAAAATTTATATGATAAGTGATTAAAACATTATAGATCACAATAAAAAAGCGACATATTGAATTTAACATTAATCATAAACAAAATTCTGACAGTTCAAAAAAAATGAATTTTTAACGACTTCAATAAGATACAAATAAATTAATTATTCCAAGTTATGTAGGCAATATTGGCAATCAAATTATGTAGGTATATAGGCAATATTGGCAATCAAATTATAGATATAAATTATATCATATTATATTAAATTTCGAACCAAAAAGGAAATATTTTGTCCTTTAAAAATTTAGTGCATATTGGATATATGAAATTGACATTCAATATTTTTAAATTAAATGCAAAAGTAAAAAATCTGATATTTATATAAAAATTATATATTCAGATAATGGTACTGCGATGATTCAGACTAAAATCTAATTTATTCATTGTCACATTGATTATTACAGGTATGACTAAAAATACTATATAACCCTTAAATGCAATAAAATAAATTGAGCTATTGGAAATAAATTTGTTCTATAAATCGCAGTGTATAATTTTTAATATACAATTTTATTGAACATTTTTTAATATTTGTTAAATGAATAATTAAAGTGTTAACTGTGGGAATTGAGAACAATCATATTATTTGAAACAGTTCTACATTCAACATCACTCATATATTGGTGTAAATAGTAATTCAAAAAACAGTAATTATTATTTTTAACTAAGCAGTAAATATTATAAAATATTGAAAAATTGTAGACGTGGGTACAGAACAACGTATGTCGGGTCAGCTAGTATATATATATATATATATATATATATATATATATGTGTGTGTGTGTGTATTTTCATGTAATATATGTTTATTTGTATAATCTTGCTCAATAGCTTTTGGTATTGGTATTCTGCCTTGAGGCAAGTTACATGAACTTCCCGATTTGTGTAAATAATCGACCTAATCCATGATAGATAGATTAATTTATGA
Organism: Ctenocephalides felis; assembly: GCF_003426905.1. NCBI lineage: Eukaryota > Metazoa > Arthropoda > Insecta > Siphonaptera > Pulicidae > Ctenocephalides > Ctenocephalides felis. The sequence goes on along the minus strand of NW_020537646.1, from coordinate 60,096,194 downwards.
AGTTATGAAGTTAATTTATGAAGTTAAAAGTATTCAAAGTGGATTTCCGGGTCGGAGTATTTTTTAAAAGCAAATTTTAAAAATAATTTTTATAATTGAGCCAGTTTTTTGTAGGACTTTAATCGTTTATTATGTTCATTAAGACCAGGTACTTTATCGTTATACCAAGTAAATCGTCTAATTTTAATTTTAACAAATGTCAAAAGAACTACTCATTTTCTCAAACTCTGATGAATTTTTAAAATTAAACTACTTGTTGTAAGGCCGTAATATTTCAGTAAGTTCTATAAGACCACAATATATATCGCCAAAAAAAGTTCCATGAAAATCGGCTTAAATATTTTTTTCAACAGTTAATTACAAGAAATCGGTTCGGTCAAACAATAGTCCTCATCGAGATACATCAAATGGTTTTTAAATTTCTGAAATCGTTTAAAGCTAAACGAGTTGTTGTAGGGCCGTAATATTTTAGTATAATTGGTGTGGCCTTAATTAGATGATCAGACCACACGGAATGGCTGGTATTCTTGAATATTGGAAAACTAAACAAAAACGTTCTTTTTCTCATATAATAAAAAACTAAAAAAAATCACCTCACTAGGTTGATTAAAAGAAACTTAACAAAAAAACTTCTTAAACGGAACCGAAAAAGGAAAGCAGCTAAAGCGTACTATAATATACTATAATAACGCACTGGAATCGAAATGAACAAGGAACATGGAAATTCACTATACCCAAACTGAATAGAACCCGAACTGGAAACGAACTAGAACCGAACGCACTAGAACTGAACTGGAAGCGGACTAGAACCCAACAGAACTAGGAACCAACTAGAACAGACTGACCTCATGTCGGAAGCCTAGGTCAACGTTTTCGAAGGAAAGAGATAGAAAGTGGATTAAAATGAAATGGTAATTCGGTTGACACATTGCATCCCCGAGATGGCGACTATATTATTATCGACGCATGTAAATAGTCATGGTGGCGTCACCAGAGATCTAAAAGACTATGGTATCTGCTGTCAAAAAAATAATAATAATAATCGACGAAAAAAATTTTTACATCTTATTACAAGAAAACTGCCCGGCCGATCTCTACCAAAAACTAATCAGCACGATTCCCAACCAATATCTTTCGAATGGTTTTTGAATTTTCAAAATCGATTCAAAATTGCGGGCTAAAACGTAGACGAAATTTTTTTCACTTTCTGCGATTTTTAAAGAAACGGCTTGGCCGATTGTCGCACAAAACTGACAAACAATAGTCCTCATCGAGATACATCGAATGGCTTTTAAATTTTTGAAATCGGTCCAGCCGTTTTTGAAAAAACGTCGATTTACGACAAAAAATCTGTTCACACACACACACACATACTTTTTCCAAATTTGGTCTCATTCGATTCAGAATGGCTTGAAACGTCGAGAAAACATAAAATTAGCGATTCGGATTTTTTTTATGAAAACATTAGCTTCTCCTTCGGAAAGTTAAAAAAAAACATATTATATAAACAAAACCTAATCTAGAGCTCAGTTATTATTCCCGAATGAGAAGTTAATGCTTATTAGTTAATATTATCTCATATTTTCATTCGTAATAACTAACCGATACATTCTCGTGGTCAAACAAACCAAATGTTTACAGAATCATTCAAGTCGCTCGATCCATACTATCGATAATAGGAAATAAATTTGTTTAAATCATTTTAATGAAGTTGAGAAATTAAAATTCTTAATACGGAACCCAAAAAATGAAAATAATTTATCATTAGTACTCATGACTAAAATCTCTATTGAATTATCGAATGTTCATATGTGTAATGATAATTTTAGACGGTCAAAAAGCATTTTAAATAACTTCTTTTTTGCATATACAAAACAGCTACCTCCAGATACAAAAATGTAATAGCTTATTCAAATGTATTACCTCAATATAAGTACATTTATATCAATCATTCTAATCAAACCTTCCGTTCGCTCAAAAATTGAATAGCCATTGCTAGCACTTTCGGCCCGTAACCGGACCTGCTTTTGCAGAAAACTAATCAGCATATCTTCCCATAATATAAATATGATGTTTTTTGAGTCGTTCAAATCAATTGACTAGTTCTCTCCAAAATGTCTGCGCTACATATGGAAACAGTACAATGATCAGCAAAAGAAGCATATCCCACTTTGACCAGCTTTATAACCATGTAAACTCTATCATACAACCGCTGCTATTGGACTCTCAACCCAGAAGACTGTAAAAGAAGAAGTAAAGCCCTACTTGAGTTTATATTGAACCAAACAGCCATAGAACAACAATATGTTCTTATTGATGTTAAAAAAAAATGTTTACGCAAAATTGTATCCGCACATGTACATACAAACATACAAACATACACTGATACATAAAACACACACATACACCCATTCCTTCCAATGTATGCCAAAATGTTTAGAAAATTTTTAAACGTGATATACGAGATATTTTCATTTTTAACTTTCTGACGGAAAAGTTATTGTTTTCGTCAAAATATCCAATTTGCTACTTTTATATTTTCTCTGAAGCTACTCTGAATCAAATTAGAGTTTAGACCAAAGTTAGAAAAAGTATATGTGCGTGTATGCATATGTGAGTCGATTTTTAACCTTTTGTCCACGTTTTTTCAAAAATGCCTAAACCAATTTCAAAAATTTAAAAGATATTCGATGTATCTCGATGAGAACTAGCGCTTGTCAGTTATGCGCGACGATCGACCAAGCTGTTCCTTTGTAATTAGCAAAACGTGTTAACTCTGTCGTCCACGTTCTATCTCACAATCCTGAATCAATTTCAAACATTCAAAAACTGTTCACAATTCAAAAACGCCACTCACAATAGAATGACGTCATTGAATGTTGTCACAGAGCACTTAAAAATGTGACAATTGATAAACCGTGCTAAAAAAATTATTAGAGGGAGAGTATATGTAAAGGCTTCACTGTACAAATTCTTTTGCTTTCTACAGAAGCAATCCTTAAATGATATTAACTTCCTGTTGGGTAAGATGTAGCGAAAATGAAAATTATTGTATATCTTTATGTTTCAGAGGTTTCTGAGCATTTTGGCATAATTTAGGAAAAATGATGTATGTGTGTGGGTATGCATGTGTGTGTGTGTTTTATCATAGCGAAGAAAATGCATCCTAGACTGGTCTTTTGTATGGGTATGTTTGACTCAATACCGCCTGGATATAGTTAAAAAACAACTAAAACCTCCGCTTTTCACTTCCCCGTGGAAACCGCCGGTAGGCATTACTTCGCAAGAATATATACATGTGTAAAAAGAGAGCAACCTATCTGAATGACTCAAACAACATTCATTTCGACAGAGAATCGGAGCTAAAAGTGTATAAAATGGCAGTTGTTGAGTGAACAAAGCATTCAATTAGATTGATTCAGACAATATTCAAATCGTTCTGATAGAAAGACACGCTGATTAGTTTTTACGGTAGCCAATCGTAGCGAGTTCACAGTCACATGACTTATTTTCAAATTTTATGAATTTTTAATCGTTTAATTAATTTTTGTTTTGTTTTTTGTTTTACATAAATATATATTTGTAATGAAGTTTTAAAAAACATGAAAATAAAAAAAATCAAACTTCTAATTGGTGACTAGGAGACTCGTGCACGGGTAAACCGGTAAACTGATAAACTGGAGAACTGATAAACTGGTGCACAGTTAAATTCGTAGATATGTACACTGATGGACGGACCAAATTTGTATGTGTATGTATGTAAACAGATTTTTTGCCGTAAATCGACGTTTTCTTAAAAACGGCTGTACCGATTTCAAACATTTAAAAGCCATTCTATGTATCTGGATGAGGGCTCGTGTTTACGTTTCTTGTTGTTTGCAAAAAAGTGAAACATTTTTCGTCCACGTTTTAGCCCGCAATTCTGAATCAATTTTGAAAATTCAAAAACTGTTCGAAATTAAAGATTGGCCGGGCCGTTGTCTTGTGATAAAAGTGTTAAAAAAATCCTAAAATTTTTATAATTTTTTTTGGCTGTCCATGGTCTTATAGATCATACAAAAATATTACGGTCCTACGATAAGTCGTTTAATATTGAAACTTCGTCAAAGTTTGCAAAAATTAGTATCGTTTTTTTGGCGTTTGACAAAATTAGAACTTTTATCGACGTTTGCTTCAAAACGCCGGAACTACTAGCAAAAATTTAAAAGCCAATCGATGTATCTCGATGAGGACTATCCCTTGTCAGTTTTGTGCTCCGATCTGCCGAGCCGTTTCTTTGTAATTTGTAAAAAGTGTTAAACTTTTCGTCCACATTTAAGTTTATACTACCAAATCGATTTTAAAAAATCAAAAACTGTTCGAAAGATATTAGTTGGAAATGATACTGATTAGTTTCAGGTGAAAATGTACCGGGCTGTTTTCTTGTAATTAACCATTGAAAAAAAAATTCAAGCCGATTTTCATGGAATTTTTTTGGCGATATATATCATGGTCTTATAGAATTTACTGAAATATAGTAGTTTAATTTTGAAAAATCATCAAAGTTTGAGAAAATTAGTAGTTTTTTTGACGTTTGTTAAAATTAAAATTAAACGATTTACTTGGTATAACGATAGAGTGTTCGTTCGTTTGCAATGATATGTGATAAATTCACTCGAAATTCTTTTAATCACTCATCAATTAATTTTTATTTTATCGAAAGTAATGGGCCATGAAGTTGAGTGGTCCAAGGATGTCAATTACCTTGGTGTGATCCTGGACCATAGACTCAGCTTAGCGAAACATATTAATACGAAAATTGGACAGGCTTACGGGATGTTAAATCTACTGAGACCTCTCTTGAACCACAACAGCCCGCTAAGCGTGAAGAACAAGTGGACACTCTACTTGACACTTATAAGACCGTTACTGACATACGCCGCTCCAGCATGGAACGCGACGACTAAGACCAACTTACGGAAACTACAGACAATACAAAATAAGACACTACGACTTGTACTTAACACAATAAGGGACCCGCTGACTAGACATTACTACTTTACAAAATACATACATGAACAGAAATGAACACACTGACTGACAATACTCGACCATATAAAAAAGCTCGCCGAAAATTTTTATCAAAAACTAGCAAACCCGGCAAACTCCGTTTTGCCACCAGATGATTTCGTGAGAAAGATGAAGAAATTTTTTTTTGTTTTATATTTGAAAAATAAAAATAATATTTCATTACACAGTAATGAATTTATTTCGATTACAAAAATAAAGTGTTTTTCAGTTGAACTTCTCTAAGTAAATGAAAGTGAATCCAAAGTAAATACTGAATGGAAGAGTTATACGTGTCCGTAAATTATCCGTTTCATTGAAGTGCTCTTTGGTAAACCATATTTTTTTGTTTTTTGGTCTGAAGTTAACACAAACAAAGCGGATGGTTTTCCAACTCGTGAACACGCAACGTATAACTGCACATGTGAAAAACAATGATTTTATAAATTTATTCCGCAAACACTAAGCGATTGGACTTGCGACTTGTTAATTGTCATTGCGAACTGGAAATTGCAATCGTTTGAAGTCAAACGGAAGACCACTCGAAATCATTGGTATTCGAAGAATACATACATTTTCACCTTCGTACTTTCCGTTAATAATGGTTGCCTCAATCAAATTCGGCATAAGTCTTTTTACCGAAAGTCGAGTACCGTTGCAAAGTTGCGATTCAAATTACGCAATATCATAATAACTGTACCAACTTTGAGTCGCAGCTTATATGGTGGAAATCCTGGCAACTCCAGAGAGTTCAAAAACTCAGTTGGATAATTAACTACATCATCGGGATTTGTTATGGAATCAATGGAGTTTGCGGCAAAAATTGCTCGTTGACTTAACCAAGCATAATTCTGATAATTTTCACTGATATTTGGAAATGAAAAACATTTTCAATAAGAGCTAATTGAAAGTCTATAAACCGGCAAAAGTCGTTGGTAAGAGTAATTTATCAAAGTAGCTGTCAAACAATGTAACTATCGGCGCCATCTATTTAAAATATTGGTTTGTAGTACATGCTAAGTATCAGAGGTGATGCTGCATGTGAAAACCATTTTTCCGCTTTTCTGGATTTTGCTCTTCAATTTTCTTTGCTATAAACTTCACGGAGGCCGAGACCTTTCCGACGAATGCAAAATCGTCGAAATCAGTTCGTGCGTTCTGGAGTTATATCGTCAAGAAGGAAAACCCGACTTATTTGGGATAAATCCGGCCCGGGTCTCGGCCAATATACTAGGGACGTAGTTTGATATGGCAATCACGCCACGCGGGTACAAGAACTAGCTTTAACCACCAGTCTTTCACCTGCCTATCTATTCAGTACGCCAAGAGTTTGAGTCACAGCGAGCTAGTCAGCATCAGTAGTACCATTCGCACCAAAACATGAACACCATATTTTCAACTTCTCTACATTCAGTCTACACACAATTTAGTACAACACGTTGCCGAACACCTGCAAATACCGTCAACGAGTTAACCGAGCGCGGAGTGATGTGGGATCAAAGTAGACTGTACTTCCAAACGAGGATGACATGTCATAGTTTATATTCTTGTAAACAAATACTTTACAAAACATTTTCATAAAGTTGGAAATCATTAACTACAAATTGAACTCATTTCCTCAGAAGTAGCAGAGACGCCAAAAAATTGTAAAAAGAATTTTAATTTCACAGAAATTGAGCAAATTACCCATGTTTCAGCCTGAAATACGTGTCAAAAAATTTAATGTAAAATATCTGTAAAAAAATCATACAATTCTAAAATTTCACATTTTACTCTTCCCAAAATCCGTGCGATTTGTAAAAGAATGATCCTGTGGGGTGGTCCCACATATAAAAATTAAGACACCACAATGTGAAAAATAATGTTTATTACAAAATAATATTTACAAAATTTTCTTGGGTATTCTACGGTTGGATTTGCTAGTTTTCCCAGATGTTGACTGCTCTACCCGTAGAGAAGAAAAGAGGTCGAGAACGGTATCTGCTTTCGTTATATACTTGGTAGCCTGACCCCGTCCACACATTAGGGTCCCTAATAGTGTGGAGGCTAGTGTAGCTCTTTACTACTATTTCTACATAGTAGGAGAGTTAGTGTCACTGCAATACCTTCCTGGCGAGTCAAAAAAATTTTGTTAATTTTATTGGATGCGAGGACGAACTACTTGTCCAAATCGTGTTCTATGTTGTTCGGAGGTATGTTCCGTAGCGCTGGATGGAGTTGGACTCGTACTTTGGTCGGCTTCTGCGATGAAAGCGGGCTTGACACGATAAATGCGTTACATTGCGTTCTCCAATTTCAATTTTCAATGTTTTGGAGTTTCGATCTATGACTTCATACGGACCTCTGTATGGACAAGAAAGCACTCGGCGAAGAGCGTCTTCCCTAAGAAATACAAATTTTTACAAACCAATTTCTTTGTGTACAAACGTTTTTTTTTTGGTCCATGTGCAGATGTAGGAGTTGGATGTATCGTTTGGAAATGTCGATGTAGGTTTCTCTAGAAGCCGCTTGCTGGTATCTCCTTGCGTGTGCTGATTAAAAATTCGCCAGGTAGACAAAGCAGTTTCCCGTATACTAATTTGGTGCTGCTACTTTTAATGTCTTATTGAACAGAGGCTCGAATTCCTAATAAAATAGCCGGTAGAGAATCCATCCATGACGGGTCTGCATGGCACATCAGGGCTGTTTTCAGTGGCCTATGAGCATTTTCAATCAATCCATTCGATTGCTGATTATTTGCTGTAGTAGGAGTGTGGCAGATTTCTAGTAGTTTGGTTACGCCTTGAATAACAGATAAACAGAATTGCCGTCCTTGGTCGCTTGTTACTTGAGATGGAACACCAAAGCGCTAAATCCGTATAGAGTATCAAAAATGTGTCGACTATGTTCAGCAGGAACATAAGGACGTAATCGATTTTGAGAAATGTCACAATATAATGGTTCTTTGGTACCCGGAATAACGATGCGTTTCAGGTTGAGAGCAGTATCTGATTTTATGAGCGTAGCAAAATGTTCATCTTCGTCTTGCGATTTAGCAATAACGGAGTAATCCAAAGGCGATGTTATGGCTTCTGTTCTTGAGAAAGCGCCGGGTACTATGTTTTGTTGTCCACTAACATGGCAAACATCTGTTCTAAACTGCGACAAGAAACTTAATTGGTTTAATTGTATTGGCGGCAGCTTGTCTTTTCGTTGGGAAAAGGCGTGAATTAAAGGTTTGTGGTCAGTAAACCTAATGAAATGCCTGCCTTCCAATAAGCTTCGGAAATGTTGCACTGCTTCGTAACCAGCCAAAAGTTCTCGATAGGTTGCCATGTGCCATAGATGTACTGCTGTAATACTGCACCGATAGAATGGTTGGATACATCTCTAAATAATGCTGTTTGAGCATTTGGAACAGAGTGTGCTAGTAATGTTGCTTTAGCCAGTTCTTTCTTACAAGTCTCGAAGTTATGTTGAAGCTATGGGGTCCAAGAAATTGGTTGTGATTTAGATTTGGTAAATCCTGAGAGCAGCTTGTGTAGCGGAGCAAGAAATTCAGCTATGTGAACCATAAACCTTAGATAATAATTAATCATTACTATGAAGCGTAGCAGCTTTGAATAGGTTGCCGGTTGCAGATATTCTTGGAGATCGTTGATACAGTCTTGTGGTGGCAAAGTTACATCTTTAGAAATTTCATGACCAAAAAATGTAACTTTGGGTGCACCTAATACGCATTTCGCTTCGTTTATAACAACGCCGTGGTCTTTCAAACGTTGAAATAGTTGCCGGAGATGATCTTGATGCTCTTCTGTCAAAGTAGATGATAAAAGAATATCGTCTTGGTATGCGTAATAAAAATCCAAACCTTGTGTAACCTCATTTATAAATCGCTGAAATGTATGTGCTGCATTCCTTAAACCAAAAGTCATGTAAGGGAATTCAAACAGCCCAAAGGGTGTTAATATTGTAGTTTTTGTGATATCATCAGGATGAACTGGAATCTGTTGAAATTCTTGCTATAAACTAAGTTATCTTTTGAAATGCTTTAACTAAGTCGATCACTGAAAATACAGTACATCCAGCTAAGTTATGCGCGTAGTCTGCAATATAACGTACAAGATATTTATCTGGAATTGTGCGCGAGTTGAGAAGCCGATAATCTGCGCATGGGCGCCACGTCGAATTCTTTTTCTGTGTCAGATGTAGAGGTGGGGACCAAGAACTATTGGAGGGTCTTGCTATGCCTAATTCTACCATATTCTTATATTCTTCTTTGGCTACGCGAAGTAATTCTGACTTAAGGCGACGTGGTCTAGAACTGGAGTAGTTCTGATATAATGAAATGTTTTGTGTTTGCTTTCTTGGCACAAGCCTGATGGTTTGGTGATGGATCGAAAATCGGCTAATAATTTATTATATGCACTATCTCCAAATATAGACTTGACACTTTGTATCCGAGAAAATGTGATACATCCCGGAGAAGACAATGTTGTCAGGTTGTCATGTAGACGCGAATTCTTTATATCGATAATGATATTGTAGTACGTCAAGAAGTCTGCTCCGAGAATAGGCATTGTTACGTCTGCTACAATGAATCCCCAAGTGAAATTTCTTCTTAGTCCAAAATCTAATTGCAAAATAATATAACCCTACGTGCGTATGTTGGTTCCATCGGCTGCAGACAATGTATAGTTTAGTTGTGGGTTCGGTTTAGCAGTTAAGCGCACTGGATACACGCAAACGTCTAAACCTGTGTCGACCGAAAACTGTATCTTAGTTCTGCGATCACTTATAAAGTGGCGACGGCTTGATGAAGAGCAAGGATAGGTCGCAATCACCCCTGCCGTTGGAGTTTTCCTCTCTAAACGTACATTGACTTTTACATTTTCTTACCTTCTTTCCGAATTTGGCGTGATATCAACAGAATGTATTTCGGTTGCGCGATTTGGAAGCACTTCTCGGCCTGAGGAAGTGGATAGACCTGTCTTGTCGAAACGGACTACGGATTCTATTTGCTGACCGGTTGACTCTGCTGTGAATTTGGCTAATTGCTCCGTAAGATCTTCGACACCCCGTGTCAGTTGATCATTTTTATCAATTAGTTTTTGTATGATGTCTTGCTGTTGGTTGTTACAAGTTGCTGCGATTACTGGCGGTTGTGCAATCTCACATATCTTGTCGGCAAGCGATGCAAATTCTTCTAGGTCTCCATTGATCTGTGTTTGCAATATTTGTTGAGTCTGGACCGGCAGACGTTGAATCCAGATTTCTCGAAGGAGTGAATTGTCGACTGTAGTTGTTCCGACCAATGAACGAAGGTAACGTAGGAACTGAGAAGGACTTCTTGCAAAAGTAATTGTCTTATCCTATGCCGTTCAGAAATTGAAAGTCTTTTGGTTAATTCCTCCTTTAGTTTAATATATTTATTCTTTGCAAGCGGAGAAACTATTAAGTCTTCTATCTGGAGTAAATATTTGCATTCTAAGTGATCTATTACATATTCGTATTTAGCCAGGTCATTGTTGATGCGGCATCGAGAAAATATTGAATCGACTATTGTAAACCACAATGTTGGTTTTCCAAACGAAAATGGCGGTAGATGCGGAGTGCGTGAGATTGCATCCAGTTCCCCTTTAGTATCCTGCATGTCTTCATTCATTTCACGACACGCTATGTGGTCCAATTTAGCGCCGAAGTCACCAATTATGTGGGGTGGTCCCACATATAAAAATTAAGATACCACAATTATATGTGAAAAATAATGTTCATTACAAAATAATATTTACAAAATCTTTTTGAGTATTCTTCGGTTAGATTTACTAGTGGATTGGATTGCTAGTTTACTCAATTGTTGACTGCTCGACCCGTAGAGAAAAAAAGAGGTCGAGAAAGGTAGCTGCTTTCGTTATATACCTGGTAGCCTGACCCCCTCCACACATTAGGGTCCCTAATAGTGTAGGGGCTAGTGTAGCTCTTTACTACTATTTCTCAATAGTAGGAGAGCTAGTGTCGCTACAATCCATTTACATGATAGATAAATTACTGTTTAAGGTATTAGAATAAATTCGGAACAATTGAGCCTTTTCCATTAATAATTTTAGATACAAACTAATTCAAACAATTACCTACCAACCGCTTTAAATATTATTTTCAACAATAGATATAATTCATGTTTGCAATTATTGAGGTTAAGATATTCAAATGAAAGATAATAAAATTGTCCTACCTTATGATCGGGCCAGCCCTCAAACCAATAATGAAATACTTCTAAACAGTCTTGATTTCGATTTTCATTCTGCAAATTTCTTCTTCTTTTGACAAAAAGACGTCTAAGGCTATATCCATGTTTAAAAATAACACCTGCATTTGATACTTCATAGACTGAGTATTTACTAGCCCTATCTAGCACGTTAGTACTAGTACACGAATTATCACTCAAGATATTATTTCCATCAAAAAAGAATTCCATTGATTCGCCATTGTGCATAGGAAAATAAGGAGAACATTTCTGGTAATTACTCTCAGCTAAATCGGTCAGCATAACTATTTTCTGATAGTTTGGATTTTGTAAATGACTAACTTCGAGTATGTTTGCATTTTTAGAAGCACTACTTTCTTTAGAAGCATTTTGATACACCATAGACCAAAAGTCATATGTCGTATGGGACAATGGTCCTTGTGTAACTATATAAGCCTCAGCTAGATTGTCGTATCCCTAAAAATATAGAAAAAAAAGTATATAACAGATAAAAATTAACTAGGTGAACTGAGTCCAATATCAATTTTATCATATTATTTTGCAATTTAAAAAATTGTTTACAATAAAATTCAAAACGCCAAAATAAGATATGTCCCCAGATCTAGTTTCTGAAAAAAAAAATCTGCATCAATTCTTTTAATATGAAAAACGCTAACTGGGGCAACATTCTTGAAGACCTCAAATATTGTAAAGAATTTCTAAAAATATGCAAAGATCATTATGTAATAGGTAAAAAAAAATATAAACATAACTGTTTTAAAAAATCACCCGCTTCTCTCATAAACTTCTAGGCAAACAAGTTACCAACAACACGCGAAACAGACTCTCAAACACCTAAAAAATTTCTGCATAGAATAAATCTACCCTACAGACCCATCGTATGAAATATAATAAATAATATCATAACCACAAATTAAAATAGTTTGCATACTATATAAAAAAATCTTTTGAATCTTTCTAAACAGCTCAGATATATCCATCCCAAACGATAAGTCTCAATGTGTTGCCTAGATCAAAACAAACATTTCATTGGTATTGTCGGCGTCAAAATTTGAAGATATTTTTGTGTAGTCCAACGGTTTCAAAGATGCGGAAAAAATACTTAAACTAGTGGTGTATGGCATAGTGACTCAAGGCAAATTGCTGGTACTTCCCGTACCGTAAAATAGTGACTTTTTTTAAAAAAAATTTTTTTTTTCAAAGAGATCGCACTACGTTGCCCTTTTGCGAAATAGCAAAGCGCAAAAGCGCCGCTTTGCGGTCTAGAGGTTAAACATGACAAATGTTGATACGGAACCCATACAAATGTAACTAAATTTGTATTTATTTTCAAAATCTCTATAAATAATCTAATAATTTGATATGTCTGAATAATTTTGCATATGTCTGATGACAATTTTTGATCGCCAAATGTCATTTTTTTAACTTGGAGACATGACTCTTTAAATGCATTTACAACCAGCATACTGTCTTAAATTCTTTTATTATTTTGATTGGCAATAAATATATGCAAAAAAAACTATTTTTTTTTTTACTTTCTCTCCCGTATCTTCGAAACGGCTGGACCTGCCTCCGCCAAAAACTCATCAGCACGTTTCCTTAATAATTGTACGTCTTACGTCCATTTTTTTCAAGCATGACATAGTGTACAGAAACCTCTTGAACATTAAGATATACCTTATATATAAAAATGGAGCTCTCGATCAAATGATTCGGTAAAACTTGAATAGGGCTAAACCGATTTGGCCAGTCTTAGTCTTGAAAAATTCGTGCCAATCCAGGGATGGTCAGAAAGGTGAGATATTATTTCAAAATCGCGTAGAAACTATACATTTTTAATTTGAAAATTTTTAAAGAAGCGTAATTGAAATGAAATAATGGACAGCGGCTAATACGTCAAATATCAAACGTTTTTGACAGATGATGTTCAATTAAGTTTAATAGGATGTTTTACGTGAATATTATTTAATTATGAATAAATTATAGTAAGTAGTTTTGTTTGTAGTTTTATTTATATACAAAAACGATATTAAACGGGCCGCAAGTGTTATTTGAGACTCACAATATCAACTTTTTTTGAATGTTAATATGAAAATGCACTTTTTGACATATTTTTCTCAAACGCGGAGCTCTGAAAGATCTCATTTATATAATTATACACTCATTACTCATATAAAATATTTACTAGGTTATATTATTTTTTATTTGTGTTATTTAAATTCAAAACCTAAATTTGGCATCGATCAAAGGGACATTTTGTCAAATAACATTTTCCCAGTTATAATTTCCCGGAGAATATATAGTAATAAATAAAGGTCCGAGGTTAAAAAGGTCTACCACCGATGTGTAAAAAATCAGTAAAGTTAAGAATTATTTAACAACAATATTTGAAAGTAGAGGGAAAAAGATTTATAACCAGCTATAACCTTGATTCTTATGACTTTGCTATCGGGAGATAAAGGGTAATCTTTGAAAATCCATAATACTTTTAATTTAATTTACTTTAATTTATCGAATGTTACTTGAAACTTTTCAAAAAGCAGGTCAGAGAGAAAATACTTAATTCATTTTCTATCTATCCTCGCAGAAATTTAAAATTTTTGTATAAGTAGTATTATTTACAATTGTACACAAAATCCAGAATCCAAAAATAATCTAAAAAACTTGAAACGTAATCAATAAGTCGAAAGACCAAAAAATACTTGGATTGAATTATACCATGTTTTCTTTAGAAAGTTGATTAGTTGATTAGTTGATTGTATTGACAAAATATAGACAAACTAATGGTTTTTATAATACCTCATTGTATATACTAGCATTCAAACAATACATCCTTATACACTTAAAGTATTAATATTTTTGATTCTCTAGAAACTGTTCAGAATATACCTTTTTTTTTATTTATGATTTATTGGCTTTATAAACTAGTACATTAGCCATATAATAAATTACATGATATCTACACTATCTCTTAAAGTCTAGTCTTACGTATATATCATTGTTTTATGTATATTTCATTCATAGATTTATATTATTAGATTTGATGTAAGTATAAAAAGCACCGTATAATCTTGTATCTGTCAGCACTGTTATGAAATTAATTGGAAGGGAGATTACCTTACTTAGCAAAACAACGTTTGCCGGGTCGGCTAGTATATATATATATATATATATATATATATATATATATATGAGTAAATTATTGTGGGGCGATACAAATTAATGTTTAATTCCAAACGTTTCGACATTCAATTTAATGTCATCATCAGTGGATATTAATGTTGGTAGGTTACATCTAAATATGTGTACACAACACTAGAAATTAGCACTAACATTTATACATCTCACCTGTCACATCTTTAGATGTAACCCACCAACGTTAGTATCCACTGACAATGACATTAAATTAAATGTCGAAATGTTTGGAATTAAAGATTAATTTATAAATCTTTGCTTTTTATGCTTTGATGTATCGCCTCACAATAACTTACTCATATATCTCAACATCAAAAATAACAACTAAATCATATATATATATATATATATATATCTTATATATAAAATTCTTCTGTAACAATGTAAGTTTTATATTTCCTCCTAAACTATAATTCGGATTTTCATGAATCTTCCTGAAGTTTGTTCGGGAAATTTTTTAGAATGTTTTGATTCATAGAAATATAGTTAAATTGTAGAAATAAATAGAAAAAATTACAAAAAACCGCTTATCATTGTTTGCCCTTGAAAATATTTGAAGCTTAGTTTGACATTAAAAACAATTGAGGACTGTCATTTGCCAAACATTTCTATTCACTTATAGGCTAAGGCAGTATTAGAATATAATAAATTCATAATTATGAATAAGGAAAATGTAATGTCTACATTATTAATGCCGAAAAGCAGCTGAGATGTGCCAAAAATTAAATTAATATAAGATGCAAATAATATAACATGCATTTGACAAATGATGCAGTCTGCGCATGCGTCTGACGTGCGCGTGGTTTGCTTTTGCTTGCAATAATTTTGTTTGCGCACTTTGCGAACAGATTCGCCGTACGAATTCGCGCAAAGGAGCGAGCCATAAGTGATTGCGCTCAAACATATTCAATTTGCAGTCGTTTTGCCTTACTATACTAAGTCACAATACAAAAAAAATTATTTAGAAGTTTCATTGTGTCAAAAATTCATATGTTTGTCATTGGGTACGGAATATTTACACAATGGAGCGCTTTGGGTCTGAAATTTTTACTATTTTCCAATTCGTTTGGAATTTTGGAACTAGGTTCATCTTACTCTTCAGAAGTGAAAACAATTTAGACTCCTTTACCACTTCTCGGGTGGATGACATTTCTTTTCAGTGGTGTAATTTTACTTTTTTCAAAATAACGTTGGGTATCGATAAAAGAACTAATTATACGAAAAAAATATTTAATAATGTTTTTCAAAAAAGGAAATACTTTTCAAGTTACTGGCTACTGAATATTTGTTTCTTTTTTGCGTTTTTCATCATTTGTTGCTAACACCTTCAAAAATATACATTTTAACGAAAATCATGTAATGAATAGAATTATATCAATTAAAATCTTAATAAATCGTTATTTTATAGTGTTTTAGGAACATTATTAGGCTAGATATGAAAATGGGTTTTTATAGTGCTCAAAATAAGCTTTAAAATGAGTACTTCTGCGTGTAAAATGAGTGAGCTATCATGCAGATAAAGGACGCATGCAATGTTTTTTTTTTTTCATTTAAATCAAATACTTTGAGTGTCATATCCACCAAAATTAAAAATAATCGTATTCAATCTAGAATTAACTTGGTTTAAGAGATCTTGATGGATTCTAGAAAATACCAAAACTTTAGTACAAATGATTCTTAAAAAACTCATGATTTCATGAAAAAAAAAAACATTTAAAAAAAAACAACCAATTTCTCATCATAATACCTCTGAAAGAATACGTATAAAAGTATATATATATAAGAAAATTCGAGGTATTTTTCTGACTAATTATTATTGTTTATTATTTTTTCGTTACACAAATATTGATAGATGTATGATTAATTAAGGAGCTGTCCAACCAGAGGTCTTTCGAGCCCTTTAACCCTTCGCCGTTTTACAATAAGAGAAGTTACGGTAAAATTAATGATAGAGAAACTTGTAGCTCATTTAATCACCTTTAAAATAGTGTATTACAAGTTCTGATAAAATCAGAATTAAAAGAGTAATAATCCAATTAATGCTGTGGATGGTGACGGAGTGCAAATTGTTAAAAACATTGAAATTAAGATAAAGATTAGCCTATTTCCAAAATATGAAGTAAATTGGAGCACAGTAAAAAAAATTACAGAGCAATAATTTTGTTGATCGTAAGTTGAATAGAGCACATGTGAACAGGATTTGACAAGTTAATTCACTTCAAATATAAACTTAAGCAATAATGTATATTGATTTATTAGAGAAAAAAATGCAATTTAGATATTAAAATTACTTAAAGCCAGTTAAAATATGGTACAAAATTATAAAAATTATAGGCAACATTATTGAAGCAATTATTTTGGGTGAGAAAAATAAAAGGTGATATTGCACCTTTGCCGCGAATGCTATATATTAATTCTTTCTGAATTTGTTGTACTTTTTAAAAGATTTCAATTTTCAACATGAGTATCTTATGCTATGACCATAAATCAAAAAGGCAGACGATCATTTTTAGTGTGATAAATTTGGAAAATCAATGTTTTAGTCGTGAATAAACAAAAAATCATTCATTTATACATCCTCATCTACAGGTATGGCTAAAAATACTATATAACCCTTAAATGCAATAAAATAAATTGAGCTATTGGAAATAAATTTGTTCTATAAATCGCAGTGTATAGTTTTTAATATACAATTTTATTGAACATTTTTCAATATTTGTTAAATAAATAATTAAAGTGTTAACTGTGGGAATTGAGAACAATCATTTTATTTGAAACAGTTCTACATTCAACATCACTCATATATTGGTGTAAATAGTAATTCAAAAAACAGTAATTATTATTTTTAACGAAGCAGTAAATATTAGTATGAAATATTGAAAAATTGTAGACGTGGGTACAGAACAACGTCTGTCGGGTCAGCTAGTATATATATATATATATATATACTAGCTGACCCGACAGACGTTGTTCTGTACCCACGTCT
The DNA here is from genome assembly GCF_003426905.1 of Ctenocephalides felis. Taxonomy (NCBI): domain Eukaryota; kingdom Metazoa; phylum Arthropoda; class Insecta; order Siphonaptera; family Pulicidae; genus Ctenocephalides; species Ctenocephalides felis. The sequence continues at coordinate 60,078,723 of NW_020537646.1, read as the reverse complement.
ACAATTTTTCAATATTTCATACTAATATTTACTGCTTCGTTAAAAATAATAATTACTGTTTTTTGAATTACTATTTACACCAATATATGAGTGATGTTGAATGTAGAACTGTTTCAAATAAAATGATTGTTCTCAATTCCCACAGTTAACACTTTAATTATTCATTTGACAAATATTAAAAAATTTTCAATAAAATTGTATATTAAAAATTATACACTGCGATTTATAGAACAAATTTATTCCCAATAGCTCAATTTATTTTATTGCATTTAAGGGTTATATAGTTATGTATAAATGAATGATTTTTTGTTTATTCACGACTAAAACATTGATTTTCCAAATTTATCACACTAAAAATGATCGTCTGCCTTTGTGATTTATGGTCATAGCATAAGATACACGTGTTGAAAATTGAAATCTTTTAAAAAGTACAACAAATTCAGAAAGAATTAATATATAGCATTCGCTGCAAAGGTGCAATATCACCTTTTATTTTTCTACCCACAATAATTGCTTCAATAATGTTGCCTATAATTATTATAATTTCGTACCATATTTTAACTGGCTTTTAGTAATTTTAATATCTAAATTACATTTTTTTCTCCAATAAATCAATATACTTTATTGCTTAAGTTTATATTTGAAGTGAATTAATTTGTCAAATCCTGCTCACATGTGCTCTATTCAACTTACGATCAACAAAATTATTGCTCTGTGAATTTTTTTCACTGTGCTCCAATTTACTTGATATTTTGGAAATAGGCTAATCTTTATCTTAAGTTCAGAAATGAAATCAATTTGCACTCCGACACCATCCACCGCATTAATTGGATTATTTTTCTTTTAATTCTGATTTTATCAGAACTTGTAATACGCTATTTTAAAGGTGATTAAATGAGCTACAACTTTCTCTATCATAAATTTTACCGTAACTTCTCTTATTGTGAAACGGCGAAGGGTTAAAGGGCTCGAAAGACCTCTGGTTGGACAGCTGCGCACTCCTTAATTAATACCTCTATTAATATTTGTGTAATGGAAAAATAATAAACAACAATAATTAGTCAGAAAAATACCTCAAATTTTCATATATATATATATATATATATATATATATATATACTTTTATACGTATTCTTTCAGAGATATTATAATGAGAAATTAGATGTTTTTTTTAATGTTTTTTTTTCATAAAATCATGAGTTTTTTGAAAATCGTTTGTACTAAAGTTGTGGTATTTTCTAGAATTCATCAAGATCTCTTAAACCAAGTTAATTCTAGATGGAATACGATTATTTTTAAATTCAGTGGAAATGGCACTGAAAAACTATTTGATTTAAATGAAAGAACATTATAAGCGTCTTTTATTTGCTTGATAGTTTACACATTTTGAGCACTATAAAAACCCATTTTCATATCTAGCCTAATAATGTTCCTAAAACACTATAAAATAGCGATTTATTAAGATTTTAATTGATATAATTTTGTTTATTACACGATTTTCGTTAAAATGTATATTTTTGAAGATATTAGCAAAAAATGATGAAAAACGCAAAAAAGAAACAAATTTTCAGTAGCCAGTAACTTGAAAAGTATTTGCTTTTTTGAAAAACATTATTAAACATTTTTCTCTTATAATTAGTTCTTTTATCGATACCCAACGTTATTTTGAAAAAAGTAAAATTACACCACTGAAAAGAAATGTCATCCATCCGAGAAGTGGTAAAGGAGTCTAAATTGTTTTCACTTCTGAAGAGTAAGATGAACCTAGTTCCAAAATTCCAAACGAAATGGAAAACAGTATAAAAAATTCAGACCGAAAGCGCTCCATTGACTAAATATTCCGTACCCAATGACAAACACATGAATTTTTGACACAATGAAACTTCTAAATAATTTTTTTTGTATTGTGACTTAGTATAGTAAAGCAAAACGACTGCAAATTGAATATTTTTGAGCGCAATCACTTATGGCTCGTCTCATTTGCACGAATTCGTACGGCGAATCTGTTCGCAAAGTGCGCAAACAAAATTATTGCAAGCAAAAGCAATCCACGCGCAGTTGAGAACACGATTCGCCGTGCGCGTCAGACGCATGCGCAGACTGCATCACTTGTCAGATGCAAATAATATAATATTTGCATCTTATATTAATTTAATTTTTGGCACATCTCAGTTGCTTTTCGGCATTAATAATGTAGACATTACATTTTCCTTATTCATAATCATGAATTTATTATATTTTAATATTGCCTTAGCCTATAAGTGAATAGAAATGTTTGGCAAATGACAGTCTTCAATTGTTTTTAATGTCAAACTAAGCTTCAAATATTTTCAAGGGCAAACAATGATAAGCGGTTTTTTGTAATTTTTTCTATTTATTTCTACAATCTAACTATATTTCTATGAATCAAAACATTCTAGAAAATTTCCCGAACAAACTTCAGGAAGATTCATGAAAATCCGAATTATAGTTTAGGAAGATTAATGAAACTTACATTGTTACAGTAGAATTTTATATATAAGATATATATATATATATATATATATATATATATATATCTTCTTCTTCTATCTATTATATAAAAATAAGTCGGGTTTTCCTTCCTGACGATATAACTCCAGAACGCACGAACCGATTTCGACGATTTTGCATTCGTTGGAAAGGTCTCGGACTCTGTGAGGTTTATAGCTAAGAAAATTGAAGAAAGATTTCAACAGAAAAGCGGAAAACATTTTTTCTATTTTTACATACGGCGTCATCTCTGATACTTAGCATGTACTACAAACCAAACCGCCGCCGGTAAATGGCGCGATACATTGTTTGACATCTTAATGTTCACAGCTCAGTTAAATTCATGTTACAAACCAGCATTGTGTTTACCGTGAAATTGTGAAAAAAAAGTGAAATAAGTTATTCTTTTCCTAACATTTCAATTGGAAACCATCAAATCGATCACGTGTTTTGTGCAAATTTTTGTCTTTAAGGCAGACATTTGTCTTTAAGGTGGTAAGATAAACTGTGTAAATTATGTGGATCGTGCATTTGAGGTTAAATTCACCACTCTGTCCATAGTCCAAAATGTCTATAGGACAAACAACGGCCGCCGCACAAGACACGCAAGCCAGCAGCAAGTTTATTCACTAAACTTAAGCGAAGGCAGACAAAATATAATAAGACAAAATGCCCGGTTGAGACAACGCATTAGTACACGTAGATCATTGACATCATACAATCGCTTGGCATTCCATTCAATATGATCCCACTGCAAACTACAGTGATAAAAATTTTGATATTGGACCAATGAATGCCAGAATCGCAATGCGTTAAAGTTCAAAAGAGAGAGGCTGAATTGTGCTGCGCCAGTAGAAATGTAAAACTGGATCCATTACTTGCACCACCACCGCCACTGAAATCATTGTTCCATGGAAGTGACCCCGATTCCAGCCATTTTCTTCAACACATCCTTCAATTCAATAACTGCTTTCGCATGACTTCCTTTGGAGCTAATATCATTCAAGAAGGCGGATTCATGCCGACCTGCAAGGTAAAAGATACAACGCACGTAACCAATCACTCTCACCAACATAATGAATTGCACACCACACACTACACCATCACATGATCAGAGTTACACCTTCTTCAACTAATGATTGTTTGCAATTACAGATGCAAGTACAAATATCCATTTGCTTGGTTCAATAGTGCCAACACCAGATGAACAGCATCAATTTCTGCAAATATATTCAATTTCGTCGATGGTGGATCAGCTGAATGTGCTGTGCAATATGCAGGAAGAGTTAAAAAGACAAGTTATTGAACAGTTGCAAGCATTTTTTAGGCTAATAATGCTGTGGTTTACATGTTCAAAACAGCATTGAAACGAATGCCATCAGATACGCACAAAGGCTATGGGCGCATTGCCATACAGAATCGGCCCCACCCTGGTATTTAAATAATTTATACGCCATTTTATAGGTCTAAATGGTAAAAACAGATATACCAATTTTCAACTTTGTACCTCATCTTATGGCCGAGATATCATTGAAAATATGCCAAAGTGGCCTCTTCTTTCAAACTCACTTTTTCGCGTAACCATAAAAGATATCGAAAAAATTTTTACGTGATTCTACTCACATTGACTCAGACCACATTATGTAGAACAATCGATTCCAAAAAATCGTTTACTATTAGCTGAAAAAGACAAAATAATTTTTCAATTGATTATTTCGGGTAGTGCAATTATTTGGACCACTTTCTAATTAGCGTTATTCGAAAGCCCATTGTTTTTTCTTTGAGTACTGCAAATATTGTTAAAATCAATTTGGTGGAACACACTGGAAAATTGAAAAAACCGCAGCCAGTACACCCGCGCATAACGCTAATAGTACCCTGCAATTGCATAGAGTTCGTTCGGACGCAAAGCAGTGCGCGAAGCGCCCGAAACGATTCTTCAGTAATTCTGAATGCGAAAATATTTATTTTATAGTTATATGTATAAATATAAAGTAATGATATAATGAAACATTGTAGTTTCAACAAATCTAAGAAACTTTTTTTTGGAATGATAGTTGTAACATTGTGAAAATAAAGCCCTTATTGCGACCAATCTTTATCAGTACTACAATACTAAAAAGAATATGATAAATGGCTATCAGAATTTTTTTGCGTTTTTATTATTTAAAGTTCTTATAAAATATTCGTCATTTAATGTAGAAGTTTTTTTTATATAGAACTTCAGTAATTTACAAAAATTATTACTGAAAGTATATAAAATATATGTATTAATCAAATTATTTCGAAAATTATATTATTTATATAATATTTGTATTTTTTGTGTGGTTTATGCGAAAGATCGTGTTTTTTAACTAATTTTGTATTAGCTAATTCGCATCTACTTATAATTAGTGATTATAGTACTTATAATGCATTTAATTTCAGTGTGTATTTTTAACTTTCCGTAGGGTAAGTTATTGTAAATAAAAAATCGCAATCAAAAATGTTTGCACATCTTCACGTTTCGAAGGTTTCTGAACATTTTGAAATACAATAGAAAAAATGGATATGTGTGTCTGTGTATTTGTGTTATATTTCGTGTATGAATGGGATAAAATTTTTCGTTCACGATTTCTTGAATAATTCAAAGAACATTCGATTCCTACTGATGGAGAGACGTACTGATTAGTTTTTCATAAAGACAGGTCGGAGATACAGAGCAAAGATAGAAACCGAGTTTTTAAAGAAACGAAAAATCCGATTTAAATGATTCAAAAAAGCTGTTGCTTTTTCGGACGACAAGATTGTTTTTCAAAAAAAAACAAAAAAAATTTTTTTTTGTTAATTTTCTTTTTTTAATATGAAAAATAATTCGAATCGAATAAATAATTTTAACTTTGCCATTCAGTTTATGCAATTCTTAGAAATACTTTTCAGGCAAACATATTTAAATGTCATCGTCCAATTTATAAGCATTTTTATTTTGTCTACAAATTCCAATAATAAAAGTTACAGTATTTATAATAATATATTTGAAAGCATTCAATAATTTTTCGAATATTTCATTACAACGCGGGAAGTTCCAGCAATTTGCCTTAAGGCACGATACACCACTAGTTTTAGGCATTTAATTAATATAGTAAAACTAATAATGTCTAAAAATTTCCAACTCTGTGAGTTTACACATATAACTATAAAATAAATATTTTTGCATTCAGAATTTCTGAAGAATCGTTTCGGGCGCTTCGCGCACTGCTTTGCGTCCGAACGAACTCTAAGCAATTGCAGGGTACTATTAGCGTTATGCGCGGGTGTACTGGCTGCGGTTTTTTAAATTTTCCAGTGTGTTCCACCAAATTGATTTGAACAATATTTGCAGTACTCAAAGAAAAAACAATGGGCTTTCGAATAACGCTAATTAGAAAGTGGTCCAAATAAATGCACTACCCGAAATAATCAATTGAAAAATTATTTTGTCTTTTTCACTTTGGCATATTTTCAATGATATCTCGGCCATAAGATGAGGTACAAAGTTGAAAATTGGTATATCTGTTTTTACCATTTAGACCTATAAAATGGCGTATAAATTATTTCAATACCAGGGTGGGGCCGATTCTGTATGGCAATGCGCCCATAGCTTTTGTCATAAGAGCGGATTGCACGCCAAGAGGTGACCACGTGCGAAGATTCAAAGCACCCACCGGTAATGATGTTGCTGCGATTATTGTTGGCGATCGAACTAAATCGCGAGACATTGTCGTTCAGCAAAGAAGCAATATCATGCATCGCGTAAACGAGACACATCGTTTGTAGGATGAGTTTCAATATCCAATCATTTATTGCTAAGGGCAAGGCGGTTACAACATCACGTTGAAGATGGTCGATCCAATTACAGGTGCAATATTAACACACTAATTATTTCTATAATTGTTATTATTGGTTTCCATTAATAATTCATTTAATTTCAGGCATATCAACGAATAAAAATCTAAGCGCAATGAATTACTATGTACACATGAGGAGAATGTCATTCTGAAGTGCCGTCGGCTACTCCAGCAATTCGCTGTCGACAAGTATGTCAAAGTCGAGACCAAACGTTTAGCGTTCATTCGATTCAATCAGGCAAAGCTACGATCTGAGGACTATATACACTTGCGATATGCTATTCATTCAGATTGGAAGTGTCACGATTATTCCATCATCTTTTACCGGAAGTCCACGCCACATGCATGAATACGCTCAAGACGCTATGACGTACGTGCGACATTATGGAACTCCGGATTTATTTATTACGTTCACTTGCAATCCGAAGTGGACGAAAATTGAACGTGAGTTGGAAACGGGCCAAAAACCGCAAGATCGCCATGACATAATTGCCAGAGTATTTCAGCAAAAACTCAAGGATATGATGAATATGCTTACTAAGTATCGAGTTTTTGGTAACCGGAAATGAATTCATTGTACCATATTGCACGCTGCTATCTCGAATTTTCAGAACACATGCAAACGTTGAAAGTTGTCGTTCGGCCAAATCAATCAAATATTTGTGCAAGTACGTCACAAAAGGCAGCGACATGACTGTGTTTGGTATTGCGTTGGAAAATGAAAATGACGAAATTAGCAGCTTCCAAATTGCCAGATACGTCAGTAGTAATGAGGCACTGTGGCGATTATTGTCATTTCAAATCCATGAAAGATATCCCACAGTTATACATTCAGCAGTGCATTTGGAAAATGGACAAAGAGTTTACTTCACTAAGACTAATGCGGCACAACGAGCTGGGAGACCACCATCAACAACATTGACCAGCTTCTTCGCAATGTGTAAAGCAGATCCATTCGCAGCGACGACGATGTACGTTGATATGCACAAGTATTTGGAATCAATCAACAAAGAATTTTCAACGTCACAAACAAGGAACCCCAATTCCAGATTGGCCGCATGTGTTTTCCACTGATGCACTCGGTCGCATATATACTGTTCATTCTACAAATGATGAATGTTTTTACTTGCGACTGCCGTTGGTGTACAAAATTATTTGAGCATTTGAAAACTGTGAAAGACCACCGATGCCAAACATATCGAGAAGCGTGTCAACTATTGGGTTTACTGGAGAACAATTCTCATTGGGATCTAACACTTGCGGATTCAGTTGTTTCATCAAATGCGTGCCAAATACGAACGCTGTTCGCAATTATCATCATCACATGTTTTCCTTCACAACTAATACAATTATGGAACAAATTGGCGTTAGCATCATCTGGAATTGCAGCGGCTCTTCTAGGTGGAGATCGTACTGCACATTCTGCGCTTAAGTTGCCACTCAATTTAATCACAATTGATACTCCAACATACAATATTTCCCGATCCAGTGCAATGGAAAAATTGTTGACGCAATACATGCTCATTGTTTGGGATGAGTGCACAATGACACAATCACTTAAAGCACATAATTTCACACTGAAAGATCTTGGGCAAAACAACAATAACTTTGACGGCTTGATGATACTGTTGGCAGGCGATTTCAGGCAGACGTTGCCAGTAATTCCCCGTGGAACGCCTATAGATGAATTGAATGCTTGTCTGAAAGCATCACCTTTATTGAATAACGTAAAAACATTATCGCTAACCACTAATATGAAAGTTCAACTTCAAAATGATGAAAGTGCTGCACAATTTTCCAAACAATTGTTAGCTGTTGGAAATGGAAAAGTCCCAGTTGATACGACATCTGGATTAATTACTTTTACCAATGACTTTTGCCAATTTGTAGACTCTCAATTAGCTCTTATCAAAAATGTTTTCCCAAACATTAAAGAGAATTATGAGAATTATGCTTGCTTAAGTCAACGAGCAATTCTTGCCGCAAAGAATAATGATGTACACGCACTGAATTTCACCATTCAGTCAAACAGGTCGCAAAAAATATAGCTCTCCAATGAAACAGATAATTTGCAGATTCACTTTCATTTACTTAGAGAATTTCCACTCATTTTTGTAATCGAAATAAATTCATTACTGTTGTGTAATAAAATCAAATTTTTCCTTTTCAAATATAAAACAAACAAAAAATTTCTTCACCTTTCTCACGAAACCATCTGGTGGCGAAACGGAGTTCGTCGGGTTGCTAGTATATATATATACATATATATATATATGTATAATAAATAGATAATAAAATTGTTCTTGGGCGTCCATCCATTAATTAAAACTGTTTTATTGAAGTTTTATTATCAAACGTTTTGGGTCCTGATTTCACCCATCTTAAGTGCATATAAAGAATATGAAGAAAACAAAAAACACAAAAAACATAATGCACCAATTACTATACAATTTTCAAAGCACGAATTTAAAAAAAAAACTATTAAATTAAAATAAATATTAAATTAAAATCAACTAAATGAAAAGATTTTGAAAAAAGAACACTTCTCATCGAGACATGTTATATGTTCAAATATATATATATATATATATATATATATATATATATATATATACAGTGCTGGATTTATAGTAGGGGCAATCGGGGCTACTGCCCAGGGCGGCAAATTTTGGGGGGCGGCAAAATTTGGATAGTGAGAAAAAATTCTATACAATATAATCAACTTTTTTTAACAACATTTTTTATTTCAAGAAATCTAATTAACAAAACATAATACGATTGCAATGCAAAATTTGGGTTGAAATAAACGTTAACTAAAACTCATTATTTTGCCTTGCCTCCCTCTCCGAACGTAAATTATCAAATTGGTTAATAAGTTATCAAATTTGGCAATTTGGCTAATATAAAGATCCGTAAACAAGCTGAAAGTTTAAGAAAAATATGTTCTTCAGTTCTCGAGCCCTCTTAAAATATACGTATTTGTGCACTACCAAGCTTATAGCGTCAAAAAAAAATTTAAACTAGTGACTCATGGCACTGTGCCTTAAGACAAATTACTGAAACTTCCCGTACTGAAAATTACATCTTATAAAGAGCTTTAAATTTCATTGAAAAATGAAAAAAAAGATTTCTAAAACACAACCTTGTATTTTGAAATTTTAAAACTATGAACTTTTTGCAAAGCAATCGCGCTGCGTAGCTGTTTCGGATAAGAAATATCGATACCAAAAGCTAATCAGCACGTCTCCCCATCAATACAAATCTAATATTTTTTAATTATTCAAGTCGATTTCGAGAACACGGATCAACCGATTTATGATTCAATTCCTATTGATAAGGAGACGTGCTGATTATAGTTATTGGTCAAGGCAGGTCCTGTTTTGAAGATACGGGCCAAAATGCCAAAAATGATAATTAAGTTTTTGAGAAAAAAGCGTCCAATAACATTCAAAAAAAAATTACAGAATAAATACCTGCTTAAATTTGTGGGGGGCAGGATTAGCGGTTTCGATGATCCAATAAAAAAAATTTGAAAAAGAAACATTTGGCGGACAAAAGTGATCATAAGACATATGCACATTATTATTTTAACATATTAAATAATTAAAATATTTCAAAGATATAATAACAAGTATAAATTTTGTTTACATTTATATAAGTTCTGTAACATTGTTTATCAGTTAGACTGCGACGCGGCGCTTACGCGCTTCTATGTACCTCGCAGCTGAAGCAGCGCGATTGCTTTAAAAAAAAGTTCGAAAGTTCGTAAAATTTCAGGGATGGGGCGGCATTTTCGTCAGTGCCCCGGGGCGCCAAATTTCTAAATCCGGCCCTGTATATATATATATATATATATATATATATATATATATATATATGATTTAGTAGTTAATTTTGATGTTGAAATATATGAGTGAGTTCTTGAGGGCGATACATCAAACAAAGAAAAGGCAAAGATTTATAAAATAATCTTTAATTCCAAACGTTTCGATATTCAATTTAATGTCATCATCAGTGGATCTAAAAACAGTATGAAAATTAGTATATCTAGGTAATTATAATATATGTGAATTGGTATAATAACTATAAAATAAGAAAAAAATTAACAAACAGCAACACTTAACAACAAACAAAATATAAAAGATAGGAAAGGTAATAGAGACTAGAATTAAATAAATAATTTAAAAAAAAAAGAATATAGGCAAAAATATATAAGTACACTCATATAAACGTACGCATATATACATATTTACACATATACATATATACATATATACATACATATATATATATATATATATATATATGTATATATATATATATATATATATATATATACATACACACACATGCAAACATATATATATATATATATATATATATATATATATATATATATGTATATACATATGCAAATACAAAAATATATACCTATATATGTACACATATACATGTACGACTATACATATATAAATATACGCATATACATATATGCAACGTGCATGCATATTCACAACGACGTACATGTCCATGTATGACACATACATATACTCATACCTATCTATGTAACTATAGCTATACACGTATACATATACATATACGCATAAACATGTACATATACATATATACACACACACATATATATATATATATATATATATATATATATACATATACACACAATACATACATATATACATATGTACATAAATGCTCACATATATATATACATATACATACATACATATATACACATATACAAATACATGTATACACATATACATATGTACATACATACAAACATAAATGTAAATAAATAATATACATATATATATATACATATATACATACAAATACGTATATATATATATATATATATATATATATATATATATATATATATATAAACATACATATATGTAAACTCGTATATATGTAAAGCAAACAAAATATTTATGAAGATGGATAATACATATAAAATATAAGTGGACTTACATTACGTTGGTAGGTTACATCTAGAGAAGTGTACACTAGAGATTGGCACTAACATTTATACAACTAACTTGTCAACACCATGCATTTTTTATAATTTTTTGTATGATGTAAACAGAAAAATGAAAGTTTTATATGAACAAAAATGTAAGTAGAATTATGTAATTTCTGCCACGACTTCTGTACTTTGCGCGTTCCAAGGCTTGTGTGAGCAAAACACGTGTTTTAAAAAATTTTTAAGGGTCATTCAAGAATTGTTATGAGTGGGTAGGTAGAAAAACGGTCGAAGTTGAAACTAGTAATGTTAGGCTAGGTTTGTATGGTTAGAATTAGTTTTGTTTAGAGGAGAAAAAAATTGAAAACATTATTTAGTATTACTAGGTAGTTATACTAATAACTCAAATATCTAAAATAAAATTTTTTTAAGGATTATTTAAAATTTGCTATGCATGGGTAGGTAAAGCTCGGGTTTCAAGGCCGAAGTTAAACTAGTAATGTTGACAAGGTTTGTATGGTCAAAATTAGTTTTGTTCAGAGGAGATAAATTTGGAAACATTATTTAGTATTACTTAGTAGTTATCGCAGAGTAAGGAGGTATCAAATTTTTGTTTACCGCGTGATCACATACTGATATTAAACAAGATTCTGCAAAACGTCTCTGAATGGTGTTCCGTTCATGGTAGAGAATACTGGCATTATAAAAGTTAAAGGAGTGTTTGAAATTTTTGATGTGTTCTGTTATCATAGTTTGGTTTTGGTTCGGGTTTTTCGAATTATTGTCGTGTTGTTTGTGTCTTTTTATTAAATTTTGTCCGGTTTCACCTATGTAAGTAGAAGGGCAATCATTGCAATTTATTTTGTAGACAATATTGAATGTACGTTCTATACTAGTGGGAGATTTCAGGTTTGTGTAGAGGGATTTAAGAGTTAGATCTATGTTGCAAGTTAGTCTGATGTCAACCTTATGAAAAAGTTTTTTCCACACTGGTAAAAGTTCTTTTATGTAAGGTAAACAAACGTTGCCTATATAGTTATTGTCTTTAGAATTTTTTTCCGGGGATAAAGCAGAATGCATACTGTTGAGAGTTTTAAGTCTGTTGGAGGTGACGGAGTTAATGAGGTGCGGTGGATATAAGTTGTTAATTAAAGTCGTGCGGATGAGGGATAAGTTAGAGGGCCAAAATTGTTTGTCTGAGAGTAGGATGGCATGGTCTACTAAATTAATAATAGTGCCTATCTTCATGCTAGAAGGATGGTAAGAATGATAATTTAAATACCTACCCGACCAAGTAGGTTTTTGAACCAATTAGTGATAATTCGATTGTCTGTGGTTTTTATAATTTTTACGTCTAAAAAGCTGATAGATGTATAGTCGTACATGTATATGTGTACATATATAGGTATATATTTTTGTATTTGGATATGTATATGTGTATATATATGTTTGCATGTGTGTGTATATATATACATATATATATATATATATATATATATATATATATATATATATGTATATATGTATATATGTATATGTGTATATATGTATATATGCGTAGGTTTATATGAGTGTACTTATATATTTTTGCCTATATTCTTTTTCTTTTTTAATTATTTATTTAATTCTAGTCTCTATTACCTTTCCTATCTTTTATATTTTGTTTGTTGTTAAGTGTTGCTGTTTGTTAATTTTTCTCTTATTTTATAGTTACTATACCAATCCACATATATTATAATTACCTAGATATACTAATTTTCATACTGTTTTTAGATCCACTGATGACATTAAATTGAATGTCGAAACGTTTGGAATTAAAGATTATTTTATAAATCTTTGCCTTTTCTTTGTTTAATGTATCGCCCTCAAGAACTCACTCATATATATATATATATATATATATATATATATATATATATATATATATATATATATATATATATATATATATGTTGAAAATGTTTAAATTTGATGTTGAAATGTATGATAGATTTCTTGGAGGGCGTAACATCAAGTAAAAAAAAAATAAGTGAAGATTTTTTTCAAAACATCTTTATTTTTCCATACGTTTCGACGTAAAATTCTACGTCATCTTCAGTGGTTTTGAATTATTTATATTATCACACACATATTAATATAACTTGTACAGATTAATAATAATTAAAGACATGCACTAACTGTCAGTAATTTCTTTTTTTAATAAAATATATCAGTTAAAAAATAAAAATTTGTATGACTTTTCCGTACGTTTCGACACATTGTTTTGTGTCATCTTCACAAAACAATGTATCGAAACGTATGGAAAAAATAAAAATGTTTTAAAGTCATACAAATTTTTTAATTGATGTATTGCCCTGAAAACTGAATATCACATATTTCAACATCAAAATTATATAAAAAAAATTTAATATATATATGTTACGGTAAATGTGCATATTTCGGTGAATGTGCACATTTACCGGCTCATTTGGCGAATGTGAGTTCAACTCGCGCGCGTGCGCACGTGCGGGTGAAACACTAATTCATATATTTATATTTATATTTATATTTATATTTATAGTTATAGTTATATTCATATTTATATTTATATTTATATTTATATTTATATTTATATTTATATTTATATTTATATTTATATTTATATTTATATTTATATTTATATTTATATTTATATTTATATTTATATTTATATTTATATTTATATTTATATTTATATTTATATTTATATTTATATTTATATTTATATTTATATTTATATTTATATTTATATTTATTTATATTAATTATTTTAGTCATATGCATATTAATACCCATTATTTATTACTATTGATCAATTAACAATTTATTTATTAACTATTAACTATGAACTATTAACTATTTAATTAATAACTATTAACTATTTAACCATTAACTATTACCTATTTAACTATTCTTAATTCACTATTTACTAATAATGATCCCCTATTTGCTAATATCTATTCACTATTTACTATTAACTATTCAGTTATCACTATTCACGATTCACTACTTTACTATTCAACTACTATTATATATCTTGATCAAAATGAACAAATCTTCAACAGAATGTTATTAATCATTTATCACCATAACACCATTTTGGTACAAAATTTGTAACATGCTTGACGTATTTCGCGCATAGTCTTTATTGCGCATGCGTCAAATACGCGAGATGTTCATAAGACCGATCCAAGTACGCACGTACACCATTGTTTTAATTTGATTGTGTGAGAACACGCCACATTCACCTAGCGTTTTGGGGAATGTGCACATTTACCGGTGAATGTGCACATTCACCGAGAGTGCACATTTACCGTAACATATATATTATATAGATTACCTTTCAAGTTTTTCAGATTCTTTTTGGATTCTGGATTTTGTGTATAATTGTAAATAATACTACTAGGGTTTATACAAAAACCGACATTTCATAACCGGTTTTCGAATTTTAATCTTGCCAGAAAACCGGTTTTAACCGTTTTTCGAATTTTATACAGAAAATAAATTTTTGCTCGAATATTCTGTTAATAACAAAAATTTATCCACAAATTTAGTGCGATTTTAAGCAGTATTTGATTGAAATTATTTATTGTTAAATTTTATGGATAGTAAACAAAATTATTTTAATTTTAATTAGTAGATCAAAAAAATAATAGTTCATATGGATTAAATAATTTTGAAAATAATTATTCCTTATTCATGCATTATTTTCACATATAAGAATGCAAATATTTCTATGATAGTGAAAGGAAAGTTTTCGAATAAATAAAGCAATTTAAAATAAAAAAACATTTATTAAATTAAAACAAAATATATTAGATACATCCTTGATAATATCAATTTTAGTTTTAAAAACAATTAAGCTAAGCCGCGAGTATATTCTATTTCGAGTAGTTTCAATTAATTAATTTTAAAAATTCTAATTATTTTTTTGTTTGATAAGATGTTATTTCAAAAAACTGAGCACGTCTATTGACTTGTTACTTAGACGTGTCCTTTGTTTACTAACAATATTTCCCGAAATAGAAAATACTCTCTCACTTGCTACTGAACTAGGCTTAATTGTTTTTAAAGCCTGGTATAATGATTCTAGGTTTTTTGTCCTTTTGTTTGTGGCTTCTAGGACTAAAAGTGTGCCTTCATAGTGTGAAATAATTTCCGACTAATTCCAGATTTCAAACCTTTTAGTTCATTTAACAAAAATTCTAATATGCCTTCGCTTATTAACAAATTAGCATCTTGTCTACCCAAGGCTTCAGCTGCTAATTTTATCGGACCTAAAACTTTAAGTAACTCTACTACTTTGTAATAATCGTCTTCGACTTCATACCACATATTGGAAGCATTTAGGTCATTTAGACTTAGAACAACACACTCTTTAAGATGTATAAATCTTTCCAACATGGCCTCTAAACTATTTCATCTGGTTTAACGTTCTTTCTTGTATTTTTGTTTCACGTGATTTTGAAGAAAACTATTTTTGACCGGGGACTTTCTAAAAGATTTGCAAATTTTCCTTATTTTACAAATCATATTTTTATAATCATCTATTAATGCAGGCAATTGAGATTGAATTGTTTATGTCAAGAGTATCAAATTATGGAAAATCATTATCAGATTGAGGACTTTCAGAATCCTCACTTGTAAGATTTAAATTTGTTTGCACATGTTTTCATAACTGCAGCACCATCATTTGTTGATGCAACTATATCGATTTGTAAATCCAGATTAAAAGATTTTAGTTTCTCGAAAACCAATTTCAAAATTTGATTAGCATCGCAAGTACTTGATATCGGAGCTAATCCTAAATTAATTTTTTTTTCAAGTTGATGCACGCTAATATTTAAATATCTTCGATTTCCTTTACTAGTCCATTCATCTATAGTTATAGAAAATTTTTGTCCTTTATTTTTCATACAGTTTATTTCATTTATAGTTTCATGTTTTATAGATTCGTAGAAGTTGTAAATAAGTTCCGTAACCCTACAATTATTCTGTGGTAAACAATAATTCTGTTTTTGTAATGACTCTTATAAACGAGCTATTTGCTATGCAATTGATTGATAGTCCATCTAATGCAGCGAGCTTTGACACTATTTCTTCCAAACTAGTTTTTTTCACAAAATTTAAAATACGTGGTTGTGTACATGTTTGTAAAGCCGGCATCCGACAATTTTTTTCGTTTTTTTATCGTGTACTGTTTTCAAATGATTATGTAAATTGCTTGTGCTTGATCCTTTGCAAGAAAGCATTTTATTGCAATAAGTACAACGCGCTTTTCCTTTGTCTACTTTTTTGAAATAATTCCACACGCCTGACATTTTAGACTACAAAAATATAAATAGTTTAAATAATAATATATATTTGTATGATAATAAAATATGTTAACTACTTACACTTTGTATTTTATCTGTATCAAATATCGATCATTGGCACTGAACACTAAATACTGAACTTATAAACTGCACATAAAGAAACAAGAAGTCATTGATCTGAATTAATATAAACACTCGTATAAACATTAGAATTAATATATACATTAGACAAAAGATAACACAAAACCTTTCTGGGAACCATAGAAGACTGATACGATTGCAAACGCTATTGATTCGACATGATTCCAAGAATAAAAACGCTGCATCGCATTTTATATTAGGCTATATTTGTCATTTTCCATTTATACAGTAAAAACAGGCTTTTTTTTACTAAAAAACCGGTTTTCGAATTTCATAAATTTCGTCAAAAAAACGGTTTTTGAAAACCGACAAACCCTAAATACTACTGAGCTTATACAAAATTTTCAAATTTCTGCGAGGAGAGATAGAAAATGAATTAAATATTTCTTCTTTGACCTGCTTTTTGAAAAGTTTCTAATAACATTCGATGAATTAAAGTAAATTTAATAAAAAGTATATATGGGTCATTCTTTTACAAATCGTACGGATTTTGGCAAAAAAGTGACATTTTAGAATTGGCTGAATTTTTCTTATAGATATTATAGATAAAATCATTTGACACGTATTTCAAGATTTTGCCGGCAAACATTTTTTTTCGTTGATATTACGTTTGAAATATTGCCGATTTTCTCAATTTTTATGAACTTCCTCTGCATTATGTTAATTATCTTCAGTTGTGTTGATCAGATCAGTATTGTTTTTTTTTATTATTCAATATAACTCAACTTTGAAGTAATTTAAAAAAAATAATGTTTTTGCAATTATTTTAACCATGATAACAATTGATTGTTTACATTGGCTTTACATAGGGCGCCGCAACTTAAATCGTTTTCGTAAAAAATCATATTGTTTCTCGTTTTATCTACTACAAAATTGTTTTTGCAATTCGATGGAAAGGCTGTAACATCGAAAGATATTAAATGTTTTTGAGCGCAAGTGGCGCCGCGCGTCCGTTTGAAAGACGCATCTCGCGTACATGTACTATTTTTAACTAAAATATTTTACAATTTCGTTACTGAGGAAAATTAAATATATTATCTAAAATATGTAGTGGCAAATTTTATACAAAATGCTCATATTTTTGAAACTGATATATTGAAACTTATTATTTGTTGGAATATGAACAAAAGTTTAAATAATTGTCTTGGGTAGGTTTGATTTCGTTAAAAATAAATACAAGAGAATTCGATTGAAAAATAATTCATTTATTGCATTATAATTAAGATTATATAACATAGCTTCTGTCGATGTACTACATAATATACATTTCAAGTCACAACTTTAACCAGTTGAAAAACAGTTGAATCGCTTTCTTTTTGCGAAGAAAAGTTCTTGGCCCGCGCTTTATTTTTTTCTACAGGTATAATACAATGATATTTCAATGTACCTTTCACTGTGACTGCATTTTTAAATCTTGCCTTTTATCGGCCACAATATATTCTTCATTGGTTACATATTTTGAAGAAATGTTGCAAAGAGACTCATTTGCCCATTCAAATAATTGTTTTGGCGTTTGGATTGGATTTGATGTTCTTGAAGACTAGCTCTGGCAGCTAGCCTTCTCAAAGTACCACCCAATCCATCGCAAGCGCCCTTACCGTGTGACGTTGGAAAAAAGTGCCACTCTGCAACCAGATTAAAATCTTTTTCGTGGTAAGTAAGATTTACAAAATTCTTTTTATTTTTATACTGCGCACCCAACCCATCAGAAAAGTATATGATTTTTGTAATTTGCTTCAATTCTTTACCAATGAACTCCATTAAATGTTTTTGAAATACATAAACCGCTACAGTGTCGTGTTGCAGACATTCTGAAATAATTACTAAACTTTTAACACAAACATTATCGTCGTTATCTTTGTAATAAATTGCAAATGGATGCACCGTAGCCTGATTATTTTTCCAATGAAATCCTTGAGCAGCATCTTGGACAATGAATGAATAATTTTCTGAAAAATCATACACTACGATGCATTCATTCTGTGATAGTTCTTCCTTTTTTTTTGTTATAAATTCATTTTGTTTTTTACAAGAAACGAATGTAATAATAATTTTTCCAAAGTGGCCTTGCAATTTTTGTAGATATTCGTCTACTGGGATATCATTAATTGCAACATAGTTTTATCAACGTTAGCCCACTCACTGTATCTAATTTCGTCAATATAATTTTCTTCAAAAATATTTTCTAAATTTGTGATCAAATTTTCTAGGCCAGGACACTGGGAGCACTTTCCAAAATAACAATTATTCGTGGGTTCTACACAAATCATATTTTTTAAACAGTCATGATATGATTTCACTGGATCATTAGTGTGGGCAGTGAGATTTTTTATGTCAGATCCTTCAATCATCGATTTAGCATTTTCGTGAATGGTACATACACACACTGAATCGGTGCCACTAGCACCCGCCAGAACGCAATGTTTAGGTCGTAAAGTCGCAAATTTCGAAAAGCTGCATTTCTTTCCTGGATATTTTTCTTTAAACAATTGAAACAATTCCTTCAAATTTATTAACCGTAATCTTTTCTGCATCTGAACTCGTTTACCAACAATTTTAACAGAAGCGAAATCCTTCTTCGCCGGCATTGCACGACTATTCTCATCTAATTCATAAAAATTAGTTACAATGTCAACTATCTCTTTGTCTAAAGACGGATGGCACTTTGGGGTTGTATCGGACAAAATACCTTTTTCAATAGCCATTTTTTTGCCGTTTTAATCATGTGATTAGTGGCTAGCGGATAATGATGTATATATATATATATATATATATATATATATATATATATATATATATATATATTAGGGTGGTCCTTAACAAGGACATTTTCGAATTTCTTTGCTCCCAGGGGCGCAACTGCTTCCAAATCAATAAAAAATGATTCTCTGAAAGTTTTAGCTCTTTTTGTAAACATTTAGATAAAGCACACAATAAAAATTACTTGCATATATTTGTTACTATGATGTGCTTAAGAAGTGTCATTCGGTAAATTCGTGCGCCATCTGTGATCATTGATCATGAACTTAAATCTTATGATACATAAGAATATTTATAAACCACATAACATGCACATAATCTCTTATTAAATACATGTGAGCTGTTCTATAAATCTATTCATCATGGCATCAAGAATAATTTTGCAGCAAAATATTTATTTAATTGGTGATGTTGATACTCAAATTGTCAGTAATAAATTACCATCAAAGTTGCAAGTGCTGAAAGTGTTTTTTTATTACATACGTATTCTTAAATTTAATTTACGTGAAAGTGCTGAACTTTGTATAAATGAAGTAAAAATATTTTGGCAAAAGGCTCAGATACCTACTAGAAGAAAAGATAATTGTATACAGTATTTGTTGAAATTACATGAACAATATAAGATTATCAAAAAAAGTATATAAACAGAGACACAAGTAAAACTAAGGAGGAAGAATTTAAATTATCATAGTTGAATTTGTTCGACATTGCTCATGCGAATGTGAAAAAAATGGTCAACGAACCTATAATGCATTTTTTAAATGAGCGACGAAAAGATGGTATAATTGATTTCATAGCTAATATTGAGTCTGATGATAATGAACAAGTACAAAAAATGAAGGATGAACTACTACAGCTACGGCGGGAAAAATCGAAGAGAGAAAAAGCTCAATACGGTAAAGTTGATTTTAAAATAATTTATACATTGTTGTACCTTAATTTTAATCATAAATTTTTATTTTTATACATTTCATGTTAATTGAATAGAGCTACGTCGGGAAAATTCGGAGAGAGAAAAAGCTCAATACGGTGAAGTTCAATTTAAAATAATTTATAAAATGTTGTAACTTAATTTTAATCATACATTTATATTTTTATACATTTCATGTAATTGAATAGATGACTTTGTGGAATTCACGTCAAACAGTGAAGTGGAAGGTGCAATTCCGTTGAGTCAGAAAACAAAATCATCTATATCAAATTTTTCTGATGAACTGGTAGTTCCTCAGCACCAAGAACCGATACAATCTCGTGGAACAATAAATATCATAGATGATAAATTAGCAGCAATTTTGGAGTATTGTAAAATAAGCGACAGGAATGCTGTACGTTTGATTATGGCTTTATGTTCATCATTAAATATTGATGTAAATCCGTTAATAGTAAATAAAACATCTATACACCGAATTAGAGAAAAAATACGTGAAAAAAAAGTCGAACAAATCAAAGAACTGTTTAAAATTGAGGACTTGAATGCTAGTGTTCTACACTGGGATGGAAATTTTTTAAAAACTTCGAGCGGAGAAAATAAAGAAAGAGTCCCAGTTGTATTGAGTTGTGGACAAATAGAAAAAATATTAGCAATCCCAGTATTAGATGATAGTACAGGACAGTCCCAAGCTAATGCAATGTTTGACGCTATTAATGATTGGGGTATTTCAGACAATATCAGAGCTTTTTGCTGTGATACTACTGCTGCAAATCTAGGATCCAACAAAGAAGCTGCAGTTTTGCTTGAACAGTTGCTTGAAAAACAACTACTGTATTTGCCTTGTAGGTATCACATATTTGAACTTATTTTAAGAGCTGTTTTTGAACTTAAAATACCTGCAACTTGAGGACCAGATGTACCTTTGTTTAAAAGATTCCGAGAGCACTGGACAGAAATTGATAAAAGTCAATATTCTACTGGCTTTGAAGACTTGTATGTGCAAGACAAAATACAAAATCACATCGAAGACATTAATCTATTTATCCAAAAGCAACTAGATTCTGAACAAGCAAGAGAAGACTACAGGGAACTTTTGGAGCTTGTTCAGATATTTAATGGTAAAGTTCCTTCCAGTAAAGTAAAATTTAGAAAACCGGGCGCATTACATCATGCTAGATGGATGTCAAAGACCATATATACTATAAAAAAAAATTCTATTTCGTGAACAATTTACAATGGCAACTAAATTAATCAAGTCAATTTCTGAAATATGTATTTTTATTGATACAGTATACATAAAAGCATAGTTTACTTGCACTCCAGCAGCTCAAGCTCCAAACAATGATTTATTATTTTTAAAAGAACTTATAAAATTTGAATCGACAGACGCTAAAATATCTGAGATGGCATTAAAGACTTTTAGCCAGCATTTATGGTATTTAAATGCTGAAAGTGTAGCAATGGCATTTTTTGATGAAAATATATCATTAAACATTAAGAAGCAGATGGTGATCATGTTGAAAGGTTTTGATAAAACCTCAGAAAAAGTTAAACACTTCGAGATTCGAAATATCAGATGAGTATATAACTGGAACATTGCTTCATTTGTATCAGCAAGATCACTTCAGTTTTTCAAAAGATTTGAAATAAATACAGACTTTTTAAATTTAAATCCATCTGAGTGGTATCAGAATGAAAATTCCCAGAAGGGCTTGCTATTGGTAAAAAATTTGAAAGTTGTTAATGATATTGTTGAGCGAGCAGTAAAGTTAATTGAAGAATATCACAACATACTGAGCAAGAAACCAGAGCAGCAACGATTTATCACACAATTCTTACAAGAATATAAACAATATTATACCGATACTAGAAAAAATGCAATCATTTCAAATATGAATGAAAAAAATGATGAAAGATAATTATCCAAATGATATGCAGCATCATCATCATATTTTATAAATCAATATTATATAAATAAAAATTTTACGACAAAAATTTGATGTATTTTATAAAATAAGTATTTACTTAATAATTATACTTGATAATAATAATAATTATAGAATAATTAAAACTTAAAAAAAAGTATTGTAACTTTGCGCTTGTAACTTTGATGGTAATTCATTACTGACAATTTGAGTATCAACATCACCAATTAAATAAATATTTTGCTGCAAAATTATTCTTGATGCCATGATGAATAGATTTATAGAACAGCTCACATGTATTTAATAAGAGGTTATGTGCATGTTATGTGGTTTATAAATATTCTTATGTATCATAAGATTTGAGTTCACGATCAATGATCACAGATGGCGTACGAATTTACCGAATGACACTTCTTTTAAGCACATCTTAGTAACAAATATATGCAAGTAATTTTTATTGTGCGCTCTATCTAAATGTTTATAAAAAGAGCTAAAACTTTCAGAGAATCATTTTTTATTGATTTGGGAGCAATTGCGCCCCAAAGAGCAAAAAAATTCGAAAATGTCCTTGTTAAGGACCACCCTATATATATATATATATATATATATATATATATATATATATGTATATATATATGTATATATATATATACACATACCCATAACACAAACATAAACATATACATATACATATATACCGTCGGGAGAAGCCAAACTTCTACCGGGCGCGTCTCCAGGTGGCGGATAGAGGGATTCCTAACCGATCGTAAGATCGGCGGATTGAGGCGAAATAAAATAGCCCTCGCGGACAAATTAGGCATTGAAGCTGAGGAGTAACAGCCACTGTCCGTGTATTGCGAAAGAAATAAAAAAAAGCTCTTAGTGGTCACAAGCTCTTACAGCAATGTAGGTAGCTGTAAGGGTGAACACCCCTCCACTTCCCAAGGCACCGCGTTCGAAGTCGACCTTTTGCTTTAGAGGACTATTTATATTGCATGGATAACTATGAAAACCCCAAAAAACAAGAGACAGGTGACGTATTTATGGACGTCGAGCAGGATGCGGCCAAATCCGCTATAGTAAAAGGAGGCAAGAAGATTCCCGGTAATCTTCACCGAGACAGAGTAAACTCTGCACCATCGACTAGATGTCGAAAACGCCGATGGAGAGACTTGGCTCCAAATTTGAGGAGCTAGCGGAGTATGTCAAATATAGGAACAATGTTCACAGCAGAATAAAGGAGCTAATCATTTGGAGCTGGCATTGAAAATATATACGGCAGCCCTCAAAGCTGCGCCAAGACAGTGCAAACTACGCAGACCTCTCCAGAAATAACTATTCAGCCAGGTGTAACTCAGACACCAACCCCTAAGACCCAGGAGCAAAACACAAACAAAAGGCTGCTATCTTCACTTAGCCCCGCCTCCGACGCGAAAACACATTCGCCCAAAAAATCAGGAGTAGAAAAGAACTGGACGGAAGTGGCTCGACAAAGTTCGAAGAAGCAAGGCAAGGGTTCCGAAAAGTAACCTCGAAGGAAACCGAAAAACCGAAAACCAAAAAAATCGAATTAAATGATAGTGAAAAGCACAAAAACAGCCATCATAAGACAACTCGGAGGAAACATAGAACCAAGGCTGTTCCGGTTCAACCAGCTGAAGGACGAACGTACGCTGACATTCTTCAGGAGATCAAGGAAAAAGTAAACCCTACAGAGACTGGTAGGGACATAAAGTCCATCAAACATACAAGATATGGAGGTGTATTACTGGAAATGAGTCCCGAGCGAGGGCAGCAACTGAAAACATAGAAACAGTGAAAACACTGACGCCGCTGACGACGATAGAGATTTTTTACCTTGATCGTGTCTGTAGCGAAAACGACGTTCGCAAAGCACTCAATCGAAACGTTACGACAAAACTGGAAATTCGACGAGTAAACTTGACCGAAGTCACATCAAGAGGACAACGAGCGGCCTTTTGTGAGATAGATGGGGCCAATGCAATCAAAGCCTTAAATAGGGCTCGCATAAGAATTGGGTTAGTTAACTTCCGCATTCGCCCAGTTGTTAAAGTGGCCCGCTGCTTTAGATGTCTCGGGTTTGGACACCAAACGCATAAATGCGGGGGACCAAACAGAAGCAAATGCTGCTACAAATGCGGCGAGGAAAATCAGAAATCTGCAGACTGCGCGGAAAAGCCAAAATGCGGGAGCCATGTCGCCGGATCCGGTACCTGTAAAGCAATTCGTGTAGCACTTACAAAAGCCACGAGATAGCAGAATTTTACAAGGTTACCTGAATAGATGTGCCTTGGCGCAGAATCTACTGCGCCACCGTATCTTTAAAGATAAAATCGATATCTGCCTTCTCTACGAACAATATATGAATATTCAGGACAAATCATGGTTTGCAGATAAATTAGGCACGACAGCAATATGGATCATAAACTCGAAGGAGATCACCGTCAATGACAACGGAAACGGAGAGGGTTTCGTCTGAATAAGACTCCCACGACCTACTGTGTGAGCGTCTACCTTTCACCAAATAAAAGTATTAGCGTATTTTGCCAGAAAATGGCAGGCATAGAAGACACTCTCGGCAAGTTCGACGGAGAAGTCATTGTAGCTGGTGATTTCAACGCGAAATCGGCTGAGTGGGGCGCCAAATACTGACAACAGAAAAAATGACGTGGCGGACTTTGCAGCAATATTGGATCTTACTGCCCTAAATACTGAAAGTATTACAACTTTTTGAAGACCAGGATATCAGGAATCTATCCTCGACATTACGTTGGTCACCCCAAAGATAGCAAACATGATTGGTGACTGGACTGTATCTGAAGAGTATAGTGGCGGTCATCATCAACATGTGACATTCAGTATTGGATCTGGTCCGATTCGATGATGCAACTTTTACAAACAGAAGTGGAATGCTAAGAAGCTTGATCCTGAAGCGTTGCCATTAGCCCTCGAGCAAAACGCATCTACTCTTCAAGTTTATCCAACACTAAGTACCCGCAGAGAGACGCAAGAAACAGTCCTTAGAACTATGAATGCTATTATCATCTCATGTAGCGCTTCTATGCCACGACCAAAAAATCAGGGTGTACATAGCCTAGCATATTGGTGGTCATCAGAGATAGCAGAACTACGAAAAAGATGACACGCACTACGTCGCCGCGAGTACAAACAAGGAAAAAAGGCTGACAACCGGCACCTTTTCTACGGTCTGGAAGCGGCAAAGATTCGTCCTAATAGATAAAGGTAAGGAAACCCCTGTAATACCCCTGTAATGACGTGGTAGTCTTAAAGCTCGTAAAGTCTCCTCCTTACATTCGACGTTAAAAACGCCTTTAACAGTGCAAATTAAGAGGATATTTTAAACGCCCTAGAGCATAATTTTGACGTGAAGCCAGAGAATCTAGGACTGATAGATGACTACCTCGATGAGAGAAAGTTGATAGTGAAAAACGACGGAAGGTAATCAAGAACACGAAGTTATAGCTGATGTACCTCAAGGCCCAATCTTAGGAGCCGACCTATGGAACGCTGTCTACGACGATACCATAGGTCTATGGTATCGACGAGAGGCCATCGATACCATAGAGACCTAGCTTGAGAAACACCACCTAAAACTCGCCAAACAGAAAACAGACATGGTTGTCTTGACTCGACAAAAATGGTTTCCAAAACCATTCACTGTAGACATAAGAGAGACAACTTTGAGGTCAACAAGGGTCTTGCGCTACCTGGGAGTAATGATAGATGAGAAGCTATCGTTCCGTGAATACCTCGATAGTGCATGCGTAATAGCTAGCAAGACGGTATCCAACTTGTCAAGGATTATGGCTAACTGCACGGGGACGAAAACTACGAGTTCTGCTTGAGGTAGTCCATTCTGTACTGCTATACGGAGCGGAAATATGGGCGAATATCCTCGAGCAAAAAACATATCGATGCAAAGTAGCGTCAGTGCAAAGACGAGGAGCTCTGAGAGTTACCAGTGCCTATCGCACGGTCTCAGAAGCAGCTTCATCTGCGAAAATTACCAATATGTTCTAAATAATGTTTCCCAATTTATATCGAATACCTAACACCACGGTTTGCACAGCGCTATCACGCACACTTGCACAGTGCGCTAATCGATGGTCAACTACGAACACGTGTGTTTGTTTTTTCTCAAAATTTTGACTTCGCATCTCGGATAGTTTTACAGAAACATCATTATTGTTTGGCTTTGAGCTTTGGCCATTTACGTATAATATTTTAATTATTAATTACTTTTTATTTTTTATTCCTTATAAAAAGGAAATTACTGACATTTGGTGCTTGTTTCCAATTATTAGTTTTTTACAAGCTGTATTAATATGTAAAAGTGATAATCTAAGAAATTCAAGTACGTAATGTTTTATGCATTTTTTAATTTAGGGTTTAGATATAATTAGTCTGTCTCTTTATTTAAATCATTTTCTTGTTATTATTGCTTATGTATATTCAATCTCTAAGTTACTTTCTGTTTATTTCAAAATTGTAGAACCACTGATGATGAAAAATAAAGATGTTTTAAAAAAATCTATACCTTATTTATTTTTTTTACTTGATGTTAAGCCCTACAATATATTAATCATATATATATATATATATATATATATATATATATATACATACGCATATACATATATATATACCTCACACAAACACACACATACTTATACACATACATATACATATAATGGGCAAACACGACAAGATTTAGAAAAAAGATTACCACAATATGAATTACAAAGTAAACAAAGTAAAAACGATAACAAACAACAAAAAAGTACACTTGTAGACGACGCTATCTCTAACAATCATGGTTTCAATTTCAATAATCCGCACATAATATATTATGAAAAAGATTTATTTAAAAGAAGCATTGTAGAATCGATGTTAATAGCTCACACAAATAATACAGTAAATTTACGGACATATACCAATATAATACACGATACATATCTAAATCTTATTAATACTTTGTAGCTTTTTATGTACTTATGTATGTATATGTACATATGTGTATGTATATATGTATGAGTGTATGTGTAATGTGTTTGTATATATGTGAGTATATGTGAGTGTTTTTATATATATGTAGGTGTGTGTTTGTGTGATGTACATATACATACATCATATATGTGTGTGTATGTGTATATATATATATATATATATATATATATATATGTATGTATTTATATATGTATGTATATGTTGTGGGTATATAGGTATTTGTATATGGATTTGTACTATGGGTATACATTTGTATATATGAATATGTATATATATATATATATATATATATATATATATATATATTGATTGTTTCTTTTCCGAACAGTAAATCCAATAATAAAAAAACAATTTGTTTTTTTGGAGATGTTTAATAACGACGTATCGGAACTAGATACGTTCCATCATCAGGTTTATTCTGTCAAAGACAATGTTTTTTAAAACTATTGACTAACATTAATTAATGATGGTCATTACAGATTATTTAGAAAAATTATAAAGGAATGAATTATATCTTAAAAGATCTGAAACAATGTAAACTTTTTTTTAAAAATAATCCTAAAATCATTGTTACTAGAGCCGATAAAGGAAACGTAACCGTTGTGTTGAACAAAAAAGATTACCTAGATAAAGTTTCGAATTTACTCTCAGACAAAAAAACTTACAACATCGCTGTTAATGATCCTACAAATCACATAAACCGTAGTTGCCACAAGTTTATTGACAAACTCGTTACTAATAAACAGTTACCCAAAGACATAGCTTCAAATTTAAAAAAACTTACGTACTTACCACCCAAGATTATGCTGTCTTCCCAAAATTCATAAACCTGACTTACCATATTGTATCAGACATTAACTCACCACTTTATAAATTATCAAGATATATAAACCATTCCATAACTCCTGTCACCAAACAATCCCCATTTCACATAAAAAATTCTTTCGAGTTTGTCGAAAAACTTAAACTAATTACAGTTCCAAATGATAACGTTTTAATTAGTTTAGACGTAGTATCATTGTTTACAAACGTTCCATTTGACCTTATCCTTGAAGCCATAACTAAAAAATGGCATGATATATCCTTCCATACCACAATTTCTCCACACTGGTTTCGAGAAACAATAAAATTTTTAATTTCCAACACATATTTTGAGTTCAATAGTAAATTCTATTTCCAAACATTTGGTACGCCAATGGGATCTCCAGCACCTATAATTCACTTCTGAATTAGAAAATAATAAATCTATCAGTTTCTTAGATGTCTAACTCTTTCGCGAAAATAATAATATAATAACTGATTGGTATCACAAACCAACATACTCAGTTCGTTATCTTAATTACCATTCTTACCACCCCCTCTCTATCAAAATAGGCACAATCATAAACCTAATAGACCACGCATTATTATTGTCATACAGTAAATTTTTAAGAAAGAATCTCTCTCTCATTTCACAAATCCTAACCAAAAACTCCTACGCACAATACCTCATCCAATCAATACCAAAAAATAGAATCCTATATCTCCAAAACCGTCACAATAATTCAATTGGAAATCCAAACCTTGAAAACTACGTCGGAACTATAAGTTTACCTTTCATTAAAGAATTACATTACCCGTGAAGAAAACTTTTCAGTAAAAATAATATTAGAGGAGTACACCTTTTCAACTCATTTTACAAAATCAAAATCGAAATTTAACCCAAGAATCCTAAGTAATCTAGTTCATAAGCTTAATTGCCTAGATTGTAATTGCGTCTACATAGGTGAAACCAGTCAAAACTTGCACAAAAGAACATCACAACACAAAAACAACTCTAAAAATAAGAACAAGAATAAAACACAATTAACGGATCACATTAATCAGCTCAAACATAACATTCATTTTTCCAATCCCACGATCCTACATTTCGAAAATTATTTAAAAGACGATTTAGTAGAGCTGTCAAGAACCGTCATTTTCAAGAACCGGTTCCAAAGTCCAAAAAGGACTCGGTTCCGGAAGAACCGTGAACGGTTCCAACCCGGAAAAGTCCGGATCGATCCCGGAAAATTCCAGACCGCTCCGGAAAAAAGTCCGGCTACTTTTTTCTTATTAACTTCCCGTAGGGTAAGTTATTGTAATGGGCCGAAAATCGAAATTGAATTTTTTTTTATTTCTTGACGTTTTGAAGGTTTCTGAACATTTTGGCATACCTCAGAAAAAATAGACGTGTGTGTGTGTGTGTATCTATGTATGGATACAAATTTCCAGTCACGTTTTCGGGCGCACGGATCAACCTATTTGAATGGTTCAAAAAACATTCGATTCTTATTGATAGGGAAAAGAGCTGATTAGTTTTTGGCAAAGGCAGATCCAGCCGTTACGGAGATAGGGAGCAAAGAGTGCAGAAAATAGAAATCGAGTTTTTGAGATAACGGAGTATCCGATTTGAATGATCTAAAAAACATTCATTTAGTAATGATTGGGAGAAGTGTTTATTAGTTTTTGGCGAAGGCAAGCCCAGCCATTTCAAAGATTCGGAGCTAAATGTGTAAAAAATGGCAGTTTTTGAGAGAACTAAGCGTCCGATTTAAATGATTCAAAAAACATTCTGCTTGTCTTAACAAAATAATTGATTTTGGAAAAAAAACATTTTGTTTCAATTTTTTTTTTCAAAAAAAATTTTTTTTTGTATATCGAAAAAAATGCAGATTTTTCTTTTAATTCGGACTATAGTTCTAATATACTTTGAACAAATAATTTCAACTTTGCAATTCAGTTTATATAATTCTTATAAATATTAGAAAATGTTACAATATTATATATATATATAGTAATAATCTATTTGAAAACATTCAGTATTCCTCGAACATTTGGTTACGGTACGGGAAGTACCAGCAATTTGCCTTAAGGCACGATGCCATACTAGTTTTTATATACTTGTTCTTGAAATTTTTTTTGTAACCCTTTGCATTTTTTAATATAATTATAATTAATACTTTTTTGTGCATTACTATTTAGTTATATATTTGTTTGCCATGAATGCAATTCTCAAATTGGAAATTGTACATTCGAATAATATTTAGTCTGCTTTCAGGTTATATGTAATTTTCATAAACTTTTAAATAAATAATTATAAACTTTTTCATAAACCAATAAATTTGAAGCGTATTTTTAGTTTCTTTAGTTTTTAGTTTCTCAATTAAAGTTTTCGATATCCATAGCAAGAGGCGGTTTCTTTTGATCAGGAGAATTTACAAAACTGGCTGCATATAGTATTAAAAAAATAACATATTATTAAAAGTATTACAACAAAACGCCTTAGTTTAATTGAAATAAATAGTTTACTTCATAAAAAGTAATTTAATTTCTAAATTGTTAACTTCATAAAAATATAAAAATTTCATACTTTGCTAACCTTAATTTTATACCTAAGCTCTTCCCATTATGTAATTCGACTCTTGCATTCAGAGAGCAAGTGGACCTTATGATCATAATATTAGTAAATGTACTAATACCTTATGATCATACCTTATGATCATAATATTAGTAAATGTACTAATACATATATATCTAAAGATTTCAAAGCAGAAGCGTACTTTTAGAGCCTGGCGATTGTACATCGACTCATAAATCGTAAAACAACAAATTTCAAAAATTCCTTCGAGTTTGCTAATTAATTTTGAAATATTGCATATTTTAAAATAATATTTATTAGAAACATAAACTAATATATGTTACATAAACTGATTTTTTTTAAGTGACAATTTTAAAAGTAGAAGTGTTTTTATTAACTTATATATCGTTTGAAATGTTGTTGAAATGGATAAATATTTAGTTTCAGAAATAATAATTTAGATGGATTAACGAAATGCGGCTCTTGTAATCGGGTGTAGTCTATTAAAAATAGTTGGAGGTCTTTCTGAAAACAAGTGTCAAAGTATGATTTGGAGAAGTCATTAAAATCAATATTAATGGGCTAAAGACTGATGGCTCGCAATGAAAAGATTCAGGCTAATACATATAACAATGTTTAATTTTTTATATTGTGTCTCCTTTCCCTATCTATAAACAAAAAAATTCTTCGCATGTGGTCTGTTTATCTGTGTTGCGAATGCTTTAAAGGGACAGAATAAGGCGATGAACAGCGGCAGTTCATCCCTTATTCTGTCCCTTTCAAGCATTCGCAAAAGTTCCGATCTCTCTTTCTGCCAAAATACAAACTGTAAAAAAAAATTAATAAATTTATAAATTCTTAATTTATAATTCATTATTATTATTGGTAAAAAATCGTTGTAGATTTAATTAAAATCGTAAATAAAAATATTTTAACGGTTGATTACGAAAAAAATACCCGTTCGATGTACTAATCAGTACATCCCCAAATTTTTCGAATAGTAATATTCAAAATTGATTAAAATTTTTTTAGGAAAAGGTTTTGAATGAATAACAGCTCAGTTTGTGAGAAAGTGAAAGGTAAACTAGTAGTGCTTGGAATCGTGCCTTGAAGCAAATTGCTGGAACTTCCTGTACCTAAAATCATTTTTTTAAAAAAAGATTTTTTTTTAACTTTGAAAAACAGGCAAATGTGGTCTCTAACAATACAGAACGACTTATTAGCATAATATTATCCAGTCAGATTTTCTGGCTAAAACAAAGTACTCCTTTGCGAAAGTTATAATAGGTTTAACTTCTTAATTCGAATAAGTTAATCAATTTTGAATCGAAATTAGGCTTGTTGCCTAATGTTGAAAAAATAAATGTTGAAGCAAAAATTTTTTTTACAAAATTAATTATTTTGTTAGAACAAGCAGAAAGTTTTTGGAATCATTCAAATCGGACGCTTAGTTCTCTTAAAAACTGCCATTTTTTGCACATTTAGCTCTGTATTTCCGAAACCGCTGAACCTGCCTTTGCCAAAAACATACCACCCCTTCTCCCCGTCATTACGAATTGAATGCTTTTGGGATCATTCAAATCGGACGCTCCGATCTCTCAAAAACTCGATTTTTATTTTCTGCACTCTTTGCTCCGTATCTCCTAATCGGCTGGACCTGCCTTTGCCAAAAACTAATCAGCACATCTTCCTATCAATAGGAATCGAATGTTTTTTGAACCATTCAAATAGGTTGATCCGTGCGCTCGAAAACGTGGACGAAAAATTGTATCCATACATACATACACACTCACACACACACACACACATCCTTTTTTTCTGAGGTATGCCAAAATGTTCAGAAACCTTCAAAACATCGAGAAATGTAAAAAATTTTAATTTAGATTTTCGGCCCATTACAATAACTTACCTACGGGAAGTTAAAAAAAAATGGAACCGTCGACGGTTCCCAAAATTTGAGAACCGGTTCCAGAACCGGTTCCGGAATCGGAACCGCGCTGGACCCGGTTCCGGTTCACAGCTCTACGATTTAGCAAAGGATGCCTAACATCTTTACACAAGGAGACGGCCATAAATTTAAGAACTGATAACATTTCGCTTTGCAATGACTATAAAATAATTCTCGATCATTTCCAAAACACCACCATATCTGAATGAAGCGTGTATTTTTATTATTTTATTATTTTACAAAAAACATATGTTTGCCGGTCTTTTTAACACTTTCGCAAAATTTGTAAACACAATTCATTCGGTATTTAGACGTTAGTCAATTTGTGCACACTAGAATGTAACTAAAAATTGTCAAAAAAATAATTAGTTTAAATGTTCCAGTTATTAATAGCTTGGTTTATCACAGTGTAATAGTGTAGTGTATATTTGTATAATTAACTTCTGAAAGTATTTATATATAAGTTCTATAACTTTATATTATTTTTCTCTTATATCATATAAAATCTTTTAGTTTTTCAACTGAATGACGGTCTCGATGAAGACCGAAACGTATGAATAAATAAAGTATTTCAAAACTACTTTAGTTTTTTTTTTACTTGGTGTTACTGCCCGATTCTAAATAACTCATCAAAAATATATATATATATATATATATATATATATATATATATATATAATATTTTTGCAGCCCAAACGCCGAATTAAAAAAAAGATTAAATAACAAAATTATTTATTCTATTAAACGTTTCGACACTTGATGTGTGTCATCATTCAGTAATCAAACCAGGAAAAACAGCAGAAAACATTAATTATGATGTAAAATTAGTTGAACACTAAATTTGTGTAAAATAATAAAATATTATTATATTAACAAACGAGAAATAGGAGGAGCACATATTGCCCTTCCTATATTTGATGTTATTGATAGCATTGCATTGTGGGCACTGTCTATATATATATATATATATATATATATATATATATATATATATATATATATAATAAAATTGTTTCTTGGGCATCCATCCAGTAATTAAAAAACAGTTTTAACCACCAAACCATGGAACCACCAAAATTCTCTCTATCCCGTTCTCTCACCAATGACGATACAGTTTCCAGTATTTTCCGCAAACACGTTCGCACACATTTTACTCTCGTACACACTCGTAATACAACTTCCAAACTAACAACATGTTCGTTTGGAATAAGCTTTTTTATAATAAAATATATCATTCATTTTAATTTTACAATTTTTTTAAAAATTTTCATAACTCGACGTTTCATCAATTTTTTATTTTTATTTATTTTTCGTGCAATTTTGTGTTTTTGTGTTGTTTTTCAAAGTTTATTTGTATGGTGAGTTTCTTTACATTGTTTATTTTATGGTTGTTTTTCATATATACTTTTCATATACATTGTTTTACTTATTTTTGTCTGTTAATTATGTATTTTTTTATATTGTTTTAAGTTGTAACCCTGAATTATTTAATTGTAGCACTGAAGATGGGTCAAATCCAGACCCGAAACGTATGTTCTCTATAAATAAAAACATTTTTCATTAAAACTGTTTTTTAATTACTGGATGGATGCCCAAGAAACAATTTTATTATATTATTTCACCATCTGAAGAAAAACCTCGCTTTATATATATATATATATAATTTTGTTATTTAATCTTTTTTTTAATTCGACGTTTAGGCTGAAAAATATTACAAATATGTATCAACGTCGACAAAACTATATATTTATATACATATATATATATATATATATATATATATATATATATATACATGTATATATATATTGCATACGTACGGAACTATTGTTAGTAAAATGTGATTCCGATATAAGCATGATATCTATATCGTTGATTGATAAAAAATATTTAAGTTCATGAGTGAGATTACACAAGCCATTTGCATTCCACAAACAGATTGTTAGTTTGAATTACATGATTTGTTTGCTAGAATGTTTATGAGTAACTTCAGCATAGTGCTCATTTGTTCAGTAGCTGTTTTTATCATGTTTTTCAATTCTGAGAGATCATTGATATTATTAGTGTTTGTCGAGCTTTGGTTACGAGTTGATAGATTGTCTTGGTTTTTTTACAGTACAGTATTTTCAATTGTAACATATGAGCATGGGATACCTGGTTTAACATTTGAGATTGATCGATCCATGGATTGATGATGTTCTCTGCCTTGGTGATGATTTTTTTTTTCAAATTGTTTCTTATAGATTTGGCATCCCCTGTAGTTGGCAGGATGGTTGAGACAACAAAGAACGCTCTTTACTTGGTCATTGATCTTATCTCCCCATGAACACTTCTTTGTCAGGTGATTTTGGGCGCACTTCACACATCTCGAGGTCATGTGACAATAGTTCCGCGTATGACCGCTCAATCGTTACTTTGGTTTTGTGCAAAAATTCGATTTTGTAAAAATCCTTATTTTTTGGTTTTTGTTCCAGCTCGACAACGAACGTGTTTAGTGGATATTTCGTAAGCCTGTTCTGGATGTTTGGAATGCGAGCTACCTTGTAGCCTAGAGTCTGAATTTCCTCTTGCAGAATATTCATATCGGTGCTGTAATGAAACTTTATTACAATTATTTTAAAAGCGCGATTACTTTCATCTTGAGAAGAATGCATTTGTGTGACTCTATCTTTCAATAATTTAATAATTAACATCCCGAAGGATAAGTTTATGTTTTCATAATAAAATCCGATTCGCTAATTTTATGTTTTCTCGACGTTCCAAGCCATTCTGAATCGAATGAAACCAAATTTCGAAAGAGTAGACGTGTGAACAGATTTTTTGCGGTAAATCGTAGTTTTCTCAAAAACGGCTGGACCGATTTCAAAAATTTAAAAGCATTCGATGTATCTCGATGAGGACTAGCGTCTCTCAGTTTTGTGCGACGATCGACCGAGCCGTTTGTAAATCGCAGAAAAGTGAAACAATTTTCGTCCACGTTTTAGCCCGCAATTCTGAATCGATTTTGAAAAATCAAGAATTGTTCAAATGATATTGGTTGGGAATCGACCTGATTAGTTTCTGATAACGATCGGCTGGGCCGTTTTTCGGCTGGACGATTTTCAAAATCTTTTAAAATACCTGATAATTTGACGTAAATATGTCCAATAAACATTTTTATCGGCCAAATGACATTTTTCTAACTTCCCGTAGGCCAAGTTATAGTAATCGCAAAAAACTCGAAAATGAAAAGTTTAATATATCTTGACCTTTCAAAGGTTTCTGAACATTTTGGCATACATTAGAAGAAATGGATGTATGTGAGTGTATATGTGTGTGTGTGCGTGCGGATACAAATTTTCGTTGACGATTTCGGAAACACGGATCAAGCGATTTGAATAATTCAAAAAACATTCGATTCGTATTAATAAGGAGACGTGCTGATTAGTTTTTGGCGGAGGCAGGTACAGCCGTTCTGAAGATACGGGACAAAAAGCGCCAAAAACGGTAACTCAGTTTTTAGAGAAAGGGGCGTCCCATTTTAATAATTTAAAAAACAGTTTACTTGTATTGACAAAATAAAGAACTGATTAAATTTTTGAGAAGGCGGGTCCACAGTTATGAACTCTCAATAAAAATAAGTTAAAAAGATGTCATTTGGCAGTCAAAAATGTTTGTTGGACTTATGCACATCAAATTATCAGATATTTTATAGAGATTTTCATAATGTGCACACATTTTGTGTAAATTTTTGGGATCCATTCCAAGATTTTAATTTTAAAATACACGTATATAGTTTAAACACATGTCCAGGGGCGTAGCGTACCTTGGCGGGGCCCCGTATCAAAGTTTGTTTGATGCCCCCCTTAAGAACAAACTTTTTTTTACAAAAAATAAAAATACATAAAATTAAATAAATATTCATTGATCATTCTATTGTTTATTGTTTATCTATCTGATTTTCTCTAATTTTCTGATTTTTTCACAAATGATTCCAGATATATATTCACTCTTCTTGCTTTTTTTTGAAATACTAAATTATTTAGTGAAGATTTATAACGTTTCTGCCCCGAGAAAAATACAGGTCTGGTAGACATTTGCGTCCTAAATTTTTCACGTTATTTTTAATTGGTTTTAATTTTAAATTTTTTTTTAGCAGTTGCGATTGTAACTGGACGGGCCAAGAATAAAATGCATACTGCTATTTCGTTGAGAAAACTGGATGCTAGCCCATTGCATCCATCATTGTACCTTAATGAAATAAATTTCTTAGATTTCTGTATTCAAACCTATTTCAAATGTCATTAATTGGTCATGATCATAAAAAATATTTTTACAGTATTTCTTTATAGTAATTCAGTCGACAGTTTTTCGGAAACGTTTAGAATTCTCGATTTAAAAAAAATTTGATGTACATATGTCCAATGAACATTTTTGACCGCCAAATGACATTTTTTTAACTTATTTTCATTGAGTGTCCTTAATCGCTGGACCTGCTTTATTTATACAGTTCTTCATCTTTTCAATACAAGTAAAATGTTTTTTGAATCATTAAATTCGGGCACTCCATTCTCTTAAAACTGAGTTACCGTTTTTGGCACTTTTTGACCCGTATCTTCGGAACGGCTAGACCGGCCTTCGCCAAAAATTAATCAGCACGTCTCCTTATCAATACGAATCAAATGTTTTTTGAATTATTCAAATCGGTTGATCGGTGTTCCCGAAATCGTCGTCAAAAATTTATATCCGCACACACATACACGCATACACACACCTACAAAAAATTTATCATGTCAGAAATCAGATTTTTTGTCGTAAAAAATTATAATAATTTCATCAGTTTTAATAAGTTACTTATAAGTTAGTGAGCTGAGTGAACCTCGCCTCTGGGTGCAGGTAGAATTTTTGTTAAAATGTTCCCCATCAGAGGAGACATAGTGTCAAACAATGCTGAAATAATGAATCAAATAATTTGAACACAGCTCTATGTCCAGGTTTATCAGATATAGCCCAAAACCCGCTGACCAGCTCATTCGACGGTATGACTAGTAAAGTAGAACCAATGGCTGAACTGTCCCATATAATTTCAGAAAACGTCATTTTACAACGGAACGAGTCATTGAAGAGCCTTGAGAATCTGATAAATGAACTACACATGATTGTCAAATCAAAGTCCAACATACATAAAGAAGTGAAGATAAAAACAGGCAACATAGCGGATGTAATTAAAAGATTTATTGATTTAGACAACCAATCGTTAGAGGAAAAAGGCCAAACCACGGAAGATACGGAAGTAATGATAAATGAAGTGCAATGCTATAAAACAGCCCCTATAGAAGAATATGTACGGCAGGACACAAGCGAAGCCACATGAAATCGAAACTCACAAGATATAGACAATAATCAGGTTAATGAGAAAAATGATTTGCCAAGACGTCAGACGATCATAGAAATATGTAATGAAGAACAAATCGAGGTAAATGACCGGCATAAAGTCCAGCCGAGAAAACAGAAAAAAAAGGAAGCAAGGGTACATCTGTCAGAACAGGACTCTAACCATAAAATGATAAAAAATCATAGAATTTTTCCAAAACCAAATGCCTTATTGATGTCCCTGATGACCAAGTAAATACGACAGTAGACAAAATAAACAAAACCAGAAATGGAGACTTGTTGATAACTATTTCTAAGAAAAGTACGGACAAAGGCCAAGGACTACAACAGATTATTGCAGGCGTGTTAAAGGATGAGGCCGAAGTTATTTATAAGGGGCACCAAAAAACTATAGAAATAAGGGATATTGATGATGAAACCTCAAAAATTGATATCCAAATAGCACTACAAAAAGCAACCGAAGGAGCCTGCAACACACCAGCAGAAGCAATTAGCATTCGTAAGACATATAGAGGTACCCAGATTGCTACTGTAGCTCTTCCAGCGACAGTTGTACACGATCTGCTCAAAGCAAGTAGCAGAATACGAATTGGATGGGTCAACTGTCGAATTGAAATCATCAAGAAACCAATTCGATGCTTTAAATGCTGGCTGTTCGCACATTATGGATCACAGTGCAAGAGCAAAGTGAATCAGACCAAGCTAAGCATTAGATGTAGACAAGAAAGTCACAAAATAGCCAACTGTATAAAAGCAGCAAAGTGTGAATCATTGTGAGGCTGCACACGACTTGCTTAGAGTGTTACGCTCCATCTAGTCTTTCTTTGCCAGTTTTTGTCGATTTTTCAGATTGTCTTGAGGAGGATGTAAAACGACACCACCCCGTAGGGATAGCCGGTGACTAATGCAAGAGGTAAAGCACTTTTAGAGGCCTTTAATGCACTTGGTTTTACTTAATAGTGGTGATAAGCCAACCTTTGTCAAGTGCAGTGCAAGCTCAATAATAGACCTTACTTTTGTTAGCAATAGCCTCGTCAGAAAAAATTGCGATTGGAAAGTATTAGATATCTACACTGCTAGTGACCACAATGCAATCATCTAGGAAATATCAGCGAATAGAAACATTAGAAGACATGCGAAAATATCTAAAGCCATTGGGTATAACATAAAATCTTTTGTGAAAGCGCCATGAGAGTTGCCTTAAATTGCAAACCTATAATGTCAGAACACGCAGATGAGCATACTAGAGAGCTGATGGAGAGAATAACCGAAGCCTGTGATATCAGTATGACTCGTAAGCATGGCATAAATCAAAGACAATCTGTGCACTGGTGGACTGAAGAAATCAGCTCTTTTCGTAAATAGTGCTAAAAAAAAGAAGGATCTCTTAGCGAGGATATAGTCTCACTAATTCTGCACAACTGGTAGTGGAATATAAAAAAGCACGTCGGCAACTAAATAAAGCTATCAAAGATAGTAAAGTTAGGTGCTTTAAAGGACTTCTGGATGAAGTTGGGGAAAACCCATGGGGAAGACCTTATAAGACTGTAATGTCTCGCCTCAAAATCCAGCCAATATCTTCACCAATTTGCCCACGACTATTGAATAAAATAGTAACTACTTTGTTTCCACGACAACCTAATTTAAACACTACCAGATAACACATGTAGGACTGAATAATATTCCACCTATAACACTACAAGAACTGATGGAAGCTTGTCATCGCGTTGGAAATAGTAAGGCACCGGGATTAGATGGAATTCCTAATATTGCCTTAAAAACATCAATTATGACATCTCCGACAATGTTTCTTAATGCATAAAAGACATGCCTGAAAGAAGGGGTTTTTCCACAAAAATGGAAACAGTAAAGATTAGTGCTTATTTCCAAAGAAAAAAAACCACCAGATGAACCATCATCCTACCGTCCAATATGTATGCTGGATACAGCGGGTAAAATTTTTGAAAGAATAATTCACCAAAGAATAGATGCAATAGTTGACCCAATCCTAGCAGACAATCAGTATGGTTTTCGCAAAGGGCGATCATCTATCGATGCTATAAACTTGGTAGTTAATACCGCCAAGAAGGCAATTGCTGGAATCAGATGGAAGGGGGGGGGTGCGGAAAAGTACTGCCTTGTAGCTACATTGGATATAAAAATGCTTTCAATTCTGCAAACTGGGGTTGCATTATGAATGCACTCCGTGACAAGAACGTGCCAGCATACCTCTGCAATATAGTCGCAAGCTACTTTACAGACAGAATTCTAATGTACGATTCACGCGATGGTACAAAAGAATATAATATAACAGGAGGTGTGCCGCAGGGCTCTGTTCTAGGCGCTTTGCCGTGGAATGTTATGTATGATGGCCTTTTGAGACTAGAGATTCCAGAATGTGTGAAACTAATAGCATATGCGGACGATATTGCCATAGTAGTTGTCTCCAAACAAATTGATGACATCGTAAGTCTATTCGATATTACATTTACAAAAATTAATCGCTGACACAATGAACCTCCAATTAGTACAACAAAAAAGTGAAGCTGTTCTTATGACTAGTAGAAAAACAATAAAGATCATCGAGCCAAAGATAGGAGGAAATCTAGAGATCACGTCAAAACCTCACATCTGTTACCTTGGCGTAATGCTTGATGCTCATTTGAACTTCAATCAACAGGTGGAACACGTTAGTGCTAAGGCATCAATAGTTAAGACGAAACTTGCTCGAATGATGCCTAATATTGGAGGTCCTAAACAAACCAGAAGGATATTACTATCGTCAGTTGTTACTTCGGTGCTGACATATGGTATCTTCATATGGGCTGATGCTCTTAAATCTTAAAAATCGAGGAGAATGGCAGGGCCCATATATCGTCTGAGTGCTATAAGAATTGCTTGCGCATTTCGCACAATATCGGCGTAAGCAGTGTGCGTCATTTCGGGAACTGTGCCTCTCTTAGTCTTAGCAGAGGAAAGAGGGTCAATTTACCATAGAAGACATCAACAACTGAGTCCTGAAAAGTTGAGATTGGAAGAACGGCAGAACAGCATTGACCGATGGCAGGAACTATGGGATGTCGCAGTGAAGGGTAGATGGACGCATCGTCTCATTACAAACATCAAAGTCTGGCTAAGTCGCAAGCATGGAGAAGTAAATTATTATACTACGCAAATGCTATCTGGGCACGGCTGTTTTCGAGCTTACCTATACCGCTTCAAGCACGATAGC
The DNA here is from genome assembly GCF_003426905.1 of Ctenocephalides felis. Taxonomy (NCBI): domain Eukaryota; kingdom Metazoa; phylum Arthropoda; class Insecta; order Siphonaptera; family Pulicidae; genus Ctenocephalides; species Ctenocephalides felis. Next base: position 60,037,288 of record NW_020537646.1, on the reverse strand, counting down.
TCGCCGGATTGCCCATATTGTTTGGGCGAAATCGAGGATGCTGAGCATATGTTTTTTGTGTGCCCGCGATTTGGTGCTACATGGGACGATGTGGAAGAGACATTGAGCCGCAGAATTACTCCAGGTAATGTTGTTGAAGTGATGCTGAGAAGTGAAGCTGCTTGGAACGCCATAGACAGATTTGCGAGAGAGGTGTTAATTGACCTGCACTCTATGGAAAGAGAAAGGATGAATGGAACTTCGCCCACTTAAAAGATAAGTATAAAACAAGCTACGAATTATAACATTCTAGATCCTCCCCCAACGAAGTAATGCCTAACGGCGGTTTCCGTGGGGACCAGAGGCAAGGGCAAAGCGGAGGTTTTAGTCGGCATTATACCAGAGCGGTATTGAGTCCGACATACCCAGACCAGTCTGCGATGCATATAAACATTTCCTTCGCAATACAAAAAAAAAACACCTACACGTTTTAAATAGTTCATGTAGTATCAACTATACAAACATAAAAAGTATTAAAAAAAATTTAAAAAAAATTACAGACGGGGTTTCAAACCCGATCAGTTTTGACTTTCTTATGTACTAATGCGAACGAAAATTCCAGTGACGAGCCAACCAACTCAGCTATAATGACATGCTCACGCACAATGCTATGAGAAGATGTCTAGTATCTAATCGGAATTCCTGCAATTTTTGCTCTGTATATTGGAAACGGCTGGACCTACCTATACTAAAAATACTCAGTACGCCTCCACATCAATACGAATCGATTTTTTGAATCATTCAAATCGACCGATTTGTTTTCTCAGAACCTAACATTTTTTGCACTTCTGCTTCGTATCTTCGAAACGGCTAGAACTTTCTTCGCCAAAAACTAATCAGCACGTCTTCTTATTAATACGAATCAAATATTTTTGAATTATTCAAATGAGTTGATCGGTGTTCCCGAAATCGTCGACGAAAATATGTATCCGCACATACACACATACACACATACATTCATTTTTTCTAAGGTATGCCAAAATATTCAAAAACCTTTGAAGCGTGAACATTCATAAAAATTTGCATTTTCGATTTTTTGCGATTACTATAACTTACGCTACGGGAAATTAATTAATAATCTTTACTGTATTTTTTCAAATTTATTTTCGCTTGTTCTATGATGTCAGTCTTGTTTTTTTAACACATATGAAAACATTTTCATTTTCCATAGTATTTATTATTTATGGTAATTATAATAATCTATTTGAAAATATTTTAAACAATTGTTATTAATCATTATTTATTTTTATTGATTAGCTTTATTCATCGAATGTTAAAAGTATATTTTAGACATAATTTCGTAATGTTATTTAAAGCACGGCATATTGTTTGTTCCCCTATGAAAACGTAAAACTCCACATACTTATTTTTTTGTTTAAAGAGTTATCTTCATAATCGTGAACAATTTGTCTATCTCAAAGGATTCTTAAGCAATATTGAAAATGTCGTTTCAGGTGTTCCTCAGGGATCCGTTCTTGGTCCACTACTATTTATTATTTTTATTAATAACATATGTGAAATAATTAGCTGTCCACATTTATTGTTTGCAAATGACCTCAAGTATTATATCCCAAAATAAATTTTATTGAAGGCTGCTTATTGTGGCAATCTCAACTTGACTCTTTCCACTCTTGGTGTGTCTACAACAAACTACATTTAAATATCTCAAAGGGCAAGATTCTTAGTTTTTCACATAAGCGCGTTACAATGTAAAATCTCTAACACATGCATTAATAGATGTAATAAAATATTAGACTTAGGAGTTTTATTTGATTCTGGTTTGTTTTTTATTGATCACATCGCTGATATTTGTAATAGAGCACATAAATCTTTAGGAATGGTACTGAAAAGTTGTAAAGATTATATGATATGGATCGATCATTCGGTATCTCCATCAGGTCCACAAATCCGATGCGATAGAGAAAGTTCAACGTAAATTTGTAAAATATCTTTATTATAAAACATACAAAATTGTTCCTGAACGTGGCTCAAAGCCACAACACTTTATTAAAAGAAATTGGTGTATCTTCTCTTGTCACACGTCGATTTATCTGTACTATTATGTTCTTATTTAAATTTTGCAATAATACTATAGACTGTCCTCTTATTCTTAACAATTATCCTTTAATGTTCCTAAGCTATCTTTGCGTTCACAATTATTTTTCAATTATCCTACTCCTAAATCTAATTCTCTATTAAATTCGCCTATTCCGCTTTAACTTAATTAATAATGACATAGATTATCATATCACTTCACCTAATCAAATAATCTCCAAGTTAACCTTTTTATTTCTATTCAAATATCTTTTATTATTTTATCTTATTATATGTAACTAAATAATATTGTTACATTCTGTATTATGTAATTTTGTGTGAAGTGCATAATTAATTTTAATATAAATTGTAATTTTACTATAAATTTTAGTTTAAATCTATATTGTATAATCATTGTATATATATTAATTTTTATCCATGATGTAAAATAATTGTATTTTTAAGTCCACTTGGAAAAAATCTGTGGGATAAAAAATTTGCACACCGTATGTAAGTTTTATATAAAGAAAAAAAAGCACTGAATATTCGTATTTTATATACAAAATATAAGAAAACTTATAAATGACGATGACGTTTATAAATGCTTACATCAAAGGTAAATAATCAGAACTTAATGGATGGAAGTTAGAATGAAGGACTGGCATCATATATCTAAAAATTATATAAGATGATTGAACAGTGAGAGCTCTGAATTTTTAGCTAAAGTCGAAATTATATTTGATATTAAAAAAAAAGTTTTGGAAATTAAAGAAAAAATTAATGTATTTTTTTTTGCTTTTCTTTTCGCTTTCCCCAAAAAGAATCGTTTCGTCAATACAAACAAAGGGTTTTTTAATCATTCAAATTAGATGCTTCGTTCTCTCAAAAATTGAACTTTTTTCACTTTTGTCTCCGTATCTCCGTAACGGCTTGAACAGCCTTTGCCAAATACTAATTACCACTTCTCCCCGTCATTACAAATTGAATGTTTTATGAACAATTAAAATTGGGTGCTCCGTGCTCTCAAAAACTCGATTTTTACTTTCTGCACACATTGTTTCGTATCTCCAAAATGGCTGGATCCGTCTTTACCAAAAACTAATCAGCGCGTCTCCCCATCAGTAAGAATCAAATGTTTTTTAACTTCCCGAAGGAGAAATTTTTGGTTTCTTCAAAGAATCCGATTTGCTAATTTTATGTTTTCTCGACGTTTTAAGCCATTCTAAATCGAATGATACGATATTTGGGAAAAGTATGTGTGTTTGTGTGAGTGAACAGCTTTCTAATCTTTCGTCGATGTTTTCTCAAAAATGGATGGGCCGAAATTTAACATGGTGTAACTCGATAAGAACTAGCGTTTGTCAGTTTTTGCGACGATCAGTCAAGCCGTTTCTTTGTAAATAGTAGAAAAGTAAAATTATTTTTGTCTACGTTTTAGTCAGCAATTCTGAATCGACTTTGAAAATGAAAAACTCTTTGAAAAATATTGGTTAGGAAAGATACTGATTAGTTATTAGTAAAGAACTGCTAGCATGTGTTTTGGTAATTAACTGTTGAAAATATTTTACGACGATTATCATGATTTTTTTTTGCGATATATATTATGGTTATCTAGAACATATTAAAATATTACGGTCCTTCGACAATTCATTGAAGTTTGGACAAATAAATAGAGTTTTTTTTACTTTTGTTAAAATTACATCTTTTGTAAACGATTTCTCAAAAACGGTTTAGTCGATTTCAAAAATTTAAAAACCATGCGAGGAAACTTGATAAGCACTCGGTTTGGTTAGATTTTTTATAAAACCGGCTTTGTAATTAGCAGGAGCATGAAAAATTTTCCGTCCACGTTTAGCCAAAAATTCTGAATTGGTTTTATAAATTCAAAAACTATTCGGAGGACTTAGGAGTTGTGCTGATACGATTCCGAGAACGATCGGCCGTTTGTGCGCAATTAACTGTTGAAAAAAAAATTCGATGAAATTAATGTGTTGATAGTTATCATATTCTTAAAGAACATACTAAAATTTTACAACCCTACAGCAAGTAGTTTAAATTTTAAAGTTATAATAATGATAATAAATAAATATATTTCAGTAAATATATGTATATGTACATAATATTTCTTATTTCGTTAGAATTTTTACCCGTAGGTTAATAGTTAATATTTAGAATATAAAAGTTGTGACATAATTGTGTGACAAAAAAAGAGGAAAAGAAAGGAAATTTTCCTCCCAAAAAAATCACACAACAATATTTATAATAAAAAATAATTATACAAAAAAAGAAAAACAATACAAATATTTATTCGTTCTAAAGAAAAATTCGTAACGAGCCAAGTATCATCTGCTGCTATGGGTGAATCAGTATATAGCTTGGCATGGCGTATCTGCCATACCAAACTACGTCCCTAGTAAACTGCCCAAGACCCGCATTGTTGATATTAGGGTGATCCTCACATTTAGAGTAGAAATTCCCAGTGAGCTTTTTTATATGGTCTAGTATTGTCGGTACGTCAGTCTGTTTATGTTTGTATTTTGTAGAGAAGTAATGTCTAGTCAGTGGATCCCTTATTTTGTGAAGTACTAGTCGTAGTGTCTTATTTTGTAATGTTCCATGCTGAGCGGCGTATGTCAGTAACGGTCTTATAAGTGTCAAGCAGAGTGTCCGCTTGTTCTTCACGTTTAGCGGGCTGTTGTGATTCAAGAGAGGTCTCAGTAGAATTAACATCCCGTAAGCCTGTCCAATTTTCGTATTAATATGCTTCGTGAAGCTGAGTCTATGGTCCAGGGTCACACCAAGGTATTTGACATCCTTGGACCACTCAACTCCATGGCCCATTACTTTCAGTTTTTCCAAGTCAGTCAGTCTAGTCATGGCATTTCGGCTCTTTGTAAATAAAATTGACTCCGTCTTTTGCGGATTGATCCTGATGTGCCATTTGTCGGTTAGCTTGTCTATGTGCGTCTGTATCTTTGTAGTCAGTAGCGTAGGTGATCGTGATGATTTGTATATGGCAGTATCGTCAGCAAACGTCAGTAACGTTGTGTCGGCGTCAGTGGGTATGTCGTGAAAGTAGACGTCAAACAATGCGGTCCCAAGATTGCGGTACTCCTGCCGTCACTTGTTTAACCATCGAAAGTCCATTGTCTACTTGTACGGTGAAGTTGCGATATGACAGGTATGAGTACAATGTTCTTGTAATGTACGGTGAAAAGTTGAGTTGGATGAGTTTATAAATAAATCCGTCCATCCAGATGGTGTCAAACGCCTTCTCAAAGTCGAGTAACACCAATCCGGTATGGTTTCGTCTGTTAAAATTGAAAACTGTGTTTTCTATGAGTTGTGCCAGTGGGTGTAGTGTGGCGTCGTTCTTCAAAACCAAATTGTGTGTCAGGTATGATTTTGTTGCGTCTTATGTGCTTTTTCAGTCTTTTGGGTAGTAACTATTCGGCTACTTTACTTATTGTGTTGAGGAAGCTGTAGTTCTGTGGTATGCCCGGCTGTTTCCTTGGCTTGACTATTGGAAATATGGTGAAAGTTTTCCAAAAAGCAGCCTTTCGTCATTAATCACATAAGTATTATGTTTTGTAGTCCGTCCGGTCCTGGTGCTTTCCTGTTCGGTAATTTTTTAACTATTGTTTTTATTTCTGAAACTGTGGCAGGGTCTATTCGTAAGTCTTTATCCCTGTGGAGGTCAGTGAAGTTTTGGATTGTTTCGTGTAGGTCTTGTTTCAGGTCTGCGTTTGACATATTGGCATTTTGCTTATGTATGTTCTCAAAGTCTTTTGCCAATATTTCCGCCTTGCCTGTTGGTGTCGTTGCGTAATTGTTGTCAGTTAATTTGAGTGGAGGTATGGATATTGGTTTCCGCGTCAGTCTCTTTGCGGTTTGCCAAACTTTGTGTGGGTCAGTATTTATGTTCTCGAGTCTTTTGGTCCAAGTGTTGTTTCGATGGTCATGTATTTAATTGGAAATCATTTTTGTCAGCCTGTTCACATGTTCCTTGAGTAGTCTGTCACCGGTGCGTTGCCACAGTTTCTTCGTGTGATTTTTAAGTTTTATTTTCAATAAAATATGTACTTGCAAGTCGTTGTTCTTGAGTCTAGTGTCGAAATAGCCTGTTTTACAGCGTCTGTGATTGTCAGTGTAAGGTGTGTTACAGCCTCTTCAATGTCAGTCTCTGTAATCGATGGATGTAGACCGGTTATGGTTATTTTCTTTGGTATTTCTTCTTTGATCGTGTAGGTATAAAATTGATAGTTGCAGTCCCTTAACATTTCTTTGATTTTCTCATGTTCTTTAGCGGTGTCGGTGAAGATTTTGTGTAGATAATTATTGAGGTATTGGTATTTAAAATTGATGGCTCCGGCCTAATAGTTTCTCAATTTCCTTGTTCTTTTTCGCCCTCTTTCGGCGTGTCACCTTCCTGTAATCCTCACTCTCCCTATCGGTATCCATGTCTGCACGGTCCGAGAGCGCATTATATTTATTTTTTAGTGCAGTGCTTGTCTGCACATCCATCTTTTGATATCTTGCCGACATCTTGAAATTTTTCCCGAGCCCCTGCCCGGGAATTGATTTGCTCCCAGAAGGATTTTGCGCACTGATTTTAAAGTTTATTAAAATGATATATAAAAAAGACTTTACGATTTAGAAAAAAAAACTCTCTGATGGGTGCTTACTTCCTTCCCATTATCAACCACGGGTTTTAAAAAAGAAGTATGCAAAAAGGCACTTTTACCTTAAAAATTTAGCGTACCTAACAAGATATATGCTATCTTGTAAGTATTAAGTCCGATTGCTTTTATAAAAGCATGATTTAAGTTCAATTCCGAACCTAATTGAATGTGTCAATTACGACACTTTCCTTTTAAAATTCATCTAAGTTTGAAAAAATATTATACTAAAATTTTGCTTTTGTGATGTGATGAATAACACATGACGAATTAATTAAAATTTGAAAAAAATAAGATACAATTTTTGGACATACAAGCATGTGTCTGTGCTATATAATCATTACAATTAAAGATAATTAATGTGTTTGAAAAAATTCAATTGGAAATCGCAATGTATAAATTTAATTGAAAGCAATAACTTTATTTTCGAAATAAACAGTTGAAAATTTTATCTAAATATCTAAATCTCAATTTCGTTGAGTCAATTATTACACATACCATTTGCCTTAAGGCAGAATGCCACTTTTAACTAGTTGAATTATTCAAATCGGTTGGTCTGTGCGCCCATAATTGTGGATGAAAAATTGTATCCCCATATAACACACACACACACACATCTATTTTTTCTAAGGTAAGGTTTAGAAGCATTCAAAACATAAAGACATGCAAAAATTCACAATTACGATTTTGGGATGATTACTATAACACTACAAAAAGTAAAAAAGTGAAACAATTGATATTGCGAAACTATTAAAAGTCAAAAGCACTTACATTTTGGTAATCTTCGGGTTGAAAACACAAATTTTATTAATCTGTGGTATGAGGATATGATAAAGCACTACATTATTGAATATAAACATTAAACTTACATTTATGCTAAACTATTATGCTAATATACAAAAGAGTATATATCGATGGTTTTCTGACGCAACCTCGTATCTTAGAAACTAATACTTTTCAGGAGAGAAAAAAAAAAGTTTTACAACGAATGCAAAGATAAAGCGCACGTGCAAGCCAGTTAACGGTCTTAACCACAAACTACGTCTTAAGTAAGCAGAATGATTCATATTTAACGAAATTTCTAGAAGGATGGTTACGTCATCATGAGAGATTATAAAAGCTTGAGGATGACGAAACCAGCCGTTCATTCCTAATCTAGTTTCCAATCATTTCACATCAGCTTTCATTTCAATATATTAATTGTGTATTAAGTTGTAATCAAGTGTAACCGAATAATGAAGTAAATAAAGCTAATAAACGTCTTCAAATGTTTAATTAAATATTTCCACAGTGATAAAAGCTTAAATGTTAGCAGCAGAAGAACCTAATTATAAATGTTGACATGGTTGGCGTGACGCAACATAATTGTTGGCAACGGCGAATCCACAACATTTGGTACCAGTGTTGATATCTCAACATATTTGTTGTTAGCTCAAGGGTGCACAACATATTTATTTGTTGGCAGCGGTGGAATTACAACATATTTATTGGTGGCAGTGTGGGATTCTGCAATTTTTTTTTATATAAAAAATGCTAAAGGTACTCACTACAACATAATTTAGTGTTCATGTGGGATCTATGAATTTTTTTTAAAAAAAAGTGCTAACTTTCTTATAAGGGAATACACCATAACATGTTTTGAACATAGAATTATTGCATACTTGAAAAACGGATATTTGGAAAAATACGCCGATAGTATAGCAATAATTAGATTCAAAAAACGGTGAGAAGCTTTGCCGAAAGTGGAAATATCAGTGGAACTACAAAGTAAAGACTCCAAGGAATCAAGAATCGAGAAGAAATTAAGTCTTTCAAGAATCAAGAATCGAAAAGAAATCAAGTATTACAAAAATCAAGAAATCGAGAGTTTAATCAAAGTATAAAGATATAAATACAAATATAATAAAAGATATAAAGATACAAATATAAAGATATAATCAAGAATCAAGAAACAAGAAAAGAGAAAGAAGATAATACAAATCAAGAAACAAAAATCGAAAAGTTCAAGTGTTATATTTACAAGTGAAACATCGAAGGTGAAAAATAAAATAAAAGTGTTATAAAAAAGTGATACAAATCATTGTTCAAGTGTTACAAAAGTTCAAGTGATTGTGAATTCTAGTGAACCAGCAGGATATTCAATTAAAAAAGGATTACAACTCATTGTCAGTAAGCTAATTTTTAATATATTTTTTGTAAATTTGTGCGTTTCTGTTCTAGTAGTTTTACACATACTTTTCAAAATGAATGAACCAACCGATAAGCTACGCAAAAATAAATTTAATATTCAAACTGCTATTGCTTTAATCCCGAATTTCAATGGGAAACCTTCAAATCTTCCTTCATTCATTACAGCTTGTGATGCATTGTCGGTGGATTTGAATCCATCAGAAGCGGAAAAATTGCTTACAGTAATAAAATTGAAATTAGATCCACAAACTTTTGCAAAAATCCAATTTATAAATTTTGATACGTGGGATGATTTAAAATGTTATTTGATCAAAGAATATGTTGTCAAAAGACCAATTGCTAGTTTATTAATTGAATTAAACAATTTAAAGCGAAAATATAACGAAACAGTAAAAAGTTTTGGAAACAGAATTGAAGAAATTTTGCGACAAATTTATTACTCAAACATAATTACAGTAGGACATGACTATGCAACAACAACACAACTAACATTCCAAGAAGTAGGCATAAAGTTTTTGAAAATGGCTTAAGAGAACCGTTAAAAACTTTAGTAAAATGTTATCGATTTTCTGATATCAAAGATGCTATTGACTTCGCTTTGCAAGAAGAAGCTTGTCAAAGTTCATCAAATATCAGAAATAATCAAAATAATAATATAACATGTTACATCTGCAATAAACGTGGTCATATTGCTCCACAATGTTTCTTAAATAAAAGGAATAACGCTAATTCAAATAATAACCAAAAATTTTGCAATTATTGTAAAAAACCAGGTCATTTAATTTTTGAATGTAAAAACCCAAGTCGAAGAAATTTTAATACAAATCGAAATAATTTTAACATGTCAAAAACTTTTTTACCCCTACCAACGAACACAGGCAAACATGCAGCTATTCGCACACACGTGCAGAAAATGCATCAAACGCACATACCCACAGTATGTCAAACTGTGACAAAAACCAACAAACCATAAATTCCCAAACCCAAGATCCAAAACCAACAACATCAGACAACGAAACAATTACAGTACGTGAATTAAATACACAAATTTCTAGTTCATCTTATATATAAAAATGGATGGCAAAATGTGTTGGTAAGCGCATAGCTCAACAACGCCTGAACCAATTTGGCCAATTCTTCTTTTAAAATGTTCGTTCATGCCCAAGGATAGTTCTTACGGCGAGAAAAAATCGAATAATTGCCGGGAAAACCCTAAAAACAGCCCTTTTCTTTTCTAATCGAGTAGGCAACAAAATTTGTAGAAAAAACAATGATCTATGTCATTACATTTTGTGTAGTTTTTGATAATCTAATTTTTACTATATTTATATAAACATGTAAGCCAAAAACATTGATGTAAATGAATTAAATTTCGAAATTCAAGAACAAGTTAGAGGCGAATCAGTTGATTCGGCAACTAACCAAGACGATCCACTGGAGTTTTCAAACTCGCTAGACTTGCTAGGATTGTCACCTCACAATCTTCAATTAAAGGTTGGATCGGCAATTATAATGTTGCAAAATATCGACCAACCGCGCCTTTGCAACGGTTGCAAATTCGAAGTTTAGCGATAAAAAAAACTACCAAACAACGTGATGGAAGCTACTATATTGAAAGGATAGTATAAAGCAGAAGATGTTCTCGCACCGATTAAACGACTACAGTTTCCAGTGCGTTTATGGTAGCATTAAGTCTTTGTGGTATTAATTTGGAAAATCTATGTTTCTCACATGGAAAAATGTATGTTGTCTGTTCCCGTATTGGAAAACCATCAGATTTGTTTGTCTATGCGCCAGGTAATCAAACAAAAAACATCACGAAGCACTACAATGAAAATTGAACTGAATTTTAGATTAAAATTACTTACTTTTAAATGTTTATAGTGTTTTATTTAATTATTCTTAATTCACACCGAATTATTACCAGGGTGACGGTTCTGTTCGGGATAATTTTTTGCAAAGAATAGAAAAAAGGTAGGAACAAAACACCGCCACATTACAAATATTTTTTTACAGGACAAAGTCTGTCGGGTCGGCTAGTTTTTAATAAAGAAAACCGACGAAAAGGAAATAAATTTCAAAAACCAAAATGTTTCGTTACAAATTGAAAACAATACTTTTTGCACAAAACCAATCAAAGAACAAGATTCAACAAACGACAAACAGCAATTAAAAGACAAAGATAAAACCAAAGGAAGACATGACAAAAACGTTCCAATTTTGACAAAATCAAATAATAAAAAACAACAGAAAGACAAAATTTTAAACGGCCCACAGATTTCACAAAAACACGAAACGAACCCAGGAAACAGAAAAACAGTCAAAGATTTTACAAACAAATGTTCAGAATTTCAAACAAACAAAACAATGAAAAAAGTTGAAGAACCAGAGGTAGTCACAACTACAACAAAACATCCTTATCAACAAACCAAATCAAAGAAATCCTACGACAAGTACATGAAACGACAACGCACATTTAAAAACGACGATTTAGAGTTATTAACTGACAAAAATCCTTACGCAAGCAAATCCAAAAAACTGATGCCTCTATTTAAAGATGCATACAGAGTTCTTAAGACAAATCTTACAGGACGATTCATACCGATCAACGACAAAGGACATGCCAACTGACAACGAATTTTTTTGCGAATTGAAATTTACAAAACCAAAAAAATGAAATAAAAATTCCAATTCTTAAAATAGACAATAAGTTAAGTTTACAAAGAAAAAATGAATTATATTTTAGAAAAAGATTAAGAAAGAAATGAATTAAAATAAAATTGTCACAACCAAAGATTCTCAAATTTTTTTTACAAATATTGAAATTTACAATGT
>NW_020537646.1:59935511-60020511 GCF_003426905.1 Ctenocephalides felis | reverse complement strand
TACAAAACAATAAAAGCGTTCGCGCAAAGGATTTACAATTTGTTCCACACATGTGCAGAATCTTGGTAAAAATATTTTTTAAAAAATGTCTTTCTCCATTACATCTTCAACCAGTCTACAAATAACACACTATCCATTTGTGATTTTTTCAAATCAGTATTTTGTGAAAATATTGTGTAATTTCAAGTTAATGTTTATAATACATAGTGTAGTGCATTACCATATCCTAATACCATGGATTATTAAAATTTTCCAATTTAACACTAAGATCAACTAATTGTAAGTACTAATTACTATTTTATTTTTTTCTTTTCACTCCAATTCAATTGTTTTAGTTTTTAATTTTATTTTTAGTTTCCACTGAATGAAGGCTATATATATATATACATATATATATATATATATATATATATATATATATATATCTTATATATTTATATATATATATATATATATATATATATATATATATATCTTATATATAAAAATGGATCGCAAAATGTGTTGGTAAGCGCATAACTCAACAACGCCTGGACTAATTTGGCCAATTCTTTTTTTAAAATGTTCGTTGAAGTCCAAAGATGGTTGTTACGGCGAGAAAAAAACGAATAATTGCCGGGAAAACCCTAAAAATAGCCCTTTTCTTTTTTAATCGAGTAGGCAACGCAATTTGTAAAAAAAAATGATCTATGTCATGACATTTTGTGTAGTTTTTGGTAATCTAATTTTGAATATATTTATATAAACATAGATATATCTTTCTATTAATCAAGCTATATTGGCAGCCAAAAACATTGATGTACATTAATTAAATTTCAAAATTCAAGAACAAATTACAGGCGAATCAGTTGATTCGACAACTAACCAAGACGATCCACCGGAGTTTTTAAATTCGCTGGATTTGCTAGGATTGTCACCTCACAATCTTCAATTAAAGGTTGGATCGACAATTATGATGTTGCGAAATATCGACCAACTATATTCAAAGGATAGTATAAAGCAGAAGATGTTCTCGCACCATGCATCCCAATGCGTTTCCAGTGCGTTTATGGTATCATTAAGTGTTTGTGGTTTTAATTTAGAAAACCCATGTTTCTCACATGGAAAATTGTATGTTGTTTGTTTCCGTATTGGAAAACCATCAGATTTGTTTGTCTATGCGCCAGGTAATCAAACAAAAAACATCGTTTATCACAAAGCACTACAATGAAAATTGAACTGATTTTTGAATTATGATTTACATCATTACAATTACTTACTTTTAAATGCTTATAGTGTTTAATTATTTTTAATTCACACCGAATGATTACCAGGGTGACGGTTCTGTTCAGGATAATTTTTTGCAAAGAATAGAAAAAAGGTAGGCACAAAACACCGCCACATTACAATTTTTTTGACAGGACGAAGTCTGTCGGGCCGGCTAGTATATATATATATATATATATGTGTATATATATATATATATATATTTATATATATATATATATATATATATATATATATATATTATAATTATATGTTTAATTTGAGTTTTGAGTTTAAAAGTAGGGCGTTACATATGAGAGTTTTTAGAATTTTATTTAAAATCTATACGTTTCGGCTAGCAGCTTAGCCTTCATTCAGTGGCAATCAATTCAACTATAAAAATTAAAACTAAATAAATAATATGTAAGAAATTTCATAGAAAAACAATAAATCAAATTAAACATATTATATCAACATCAACTTCTAGACTATTTGAAATATATATATATATATATATATATATATATATATATATATATATATATATATATAGTTACCTTTATATAATTTGCATTTATATATCCTTCTGTATTACAGGGAGTTTTTTCATTTAAAACCACTCTAGAATGTTCATTAGGTAAAATTTGATTATATCGGTTTTTGGTTTGAGAACCATATACAGTTGGTTTATCTTGAAAATTGTTCGGAAGATTCCAGAATTCTCTATGTAAACTCAGAAGCAACGTTTTATATTGATGTTCAAGATTATTTGAAACCAAAACTTCAGACGTTGAAAATAGTTTATCTATATTTGATAAAGTATCAATGCTTTTGTTGTCCATCACTACAGTTTGTTCAGTCTTATAATGATGTTTTAACTCATTTGAACAGGTATTATTTAATGAACTTGATTTCTGATTTTTAGTTATGTTGTCTGCATTATAATCAATATCTTTACAAAATGAGTCTTCTGCAATAACTGCCTTTTCAGAGGCCTCAACTTCGCAATTCTCGTTTTTATTTGCGGAATACCTGAAAAAGAAAAATAATTATACGAATCGTAAGAATTAAAAAAAAATCATCGTAATAACAAAATATTTCTATGCGGTTCCAAATACTTAGATTTTCAAATAAATACTCAAAACACAATTCAACAAAATAAAATTCAAATATAAATTTTTCAATAATGAAACTAATTTCAAAAATATATCGGACTAATAAAAATCTTTTGTTTGGAGTAAATTATATAGAGTTCAAATAGTTATTTTAGATTTAAATTATCCTGCAGAAAAATGATTAGATCAGATATTTAATCGTTTCTTTCCAATTTCTTGCCACTTGATTCTCAATTTTGACTTTAGATTCCTAAAGAGCGTCTGGCGGTAAAAATTACATTGGAAAACTTATGCCGCACAAACAATACAGTCAACTTCTTTTGAGAACACGTGTAATTTATAATTTAAACAATTTATCTAATTTAGCATTACATAATAACATTTGATAATAAATATAAAAAATATAATATAGAAAAAGGAAAGAAAATTATCTACACACCGAACCAGGAAAAACACAAGAACATAAATTTTATTATAAACATTAAAATTGTGCTAAAGAACAACATAATTAATAGGTAATTAATAAAAAGGAAAAATTAAGGAGCAACATAAAGCCCCAATTTGAAACATGTTCATTCAACGTCGTATAGAGTTAAATAAATCTCATCAAGGCTACGCAGCACGTGCATCAGAGTGAGTGAATGTGGGGTGTAATAATGAAACGAAATATTACAAACACTCTAAAAAAGTAATTTTCATTAAATTTATAATGACTTTATAACTGTCATGTAAAAGATGAGAAGGACTCCGTTTGTTGACATTAGAAGTATTTATTTCTATTTTTTTGAACTTTTTTTCTCAATGTACATATATTTAAGACTAGAATATTTTCGAATTTGCACGCAAATTTGAAAAGGAAAGCACAGATGAGACGGGAGAACTTATACTAGTTGGTGATCCGGCAAAAAAATTAAAAAAAAAAAAAAACAAAGAAAAAGTTAGTTACATGTTATTAGAATGTTTAGTATTGCATTTTAAATTTTATAACGTTATTATAAAGGTGAAATGTGAAAATTTTTCCGATCGGTTTGATAACTGTGAACAACGCTTCATACATAACCACCGGCATATTTAATTAATGAATGAAATCACAATTGAATTATATGATGGCAATATAAATTACAATTTGGGCTCGATACGCATTCGAATGCCGAAAAACAAGGTTAGCAGCGCAAGATAATTTTAGAGAGTCGCGCGCGAGTGTGCACCCGATATGAAAGAATGGCTCCAAGACGACACCGTAGCTCGAGTTATTAAAAGTTTTCCAATCGGTGGAGGGTCTTTTATATGGCCCTAAAATAAATGACTCCATGAAAGAAAAAAAAAATATCCCATGTAATTTGCTTTCCAAATTTTAAACGCATTTTTTTCGAAATCCAAATTTTTAAAACCAGTGACCAACATAACTCAAAAACGGCCATTCCGATTAGACTAAGATTTTAACAGAATTATATTAAATATATATTTTTAGTGATTATTCGAAGATTTTTCCTATCCGATAAATATTTTGGTTTTTGTGAATAATTTAAGGTCAAAATTTCGACAAAAACCATTTTTTTTAAAGAATCTGCCATTTTGTCAAAAATTATTATTTTGCCTATTGCTTCGATTAATTACTAGATTTATCATTTCTTTATTGAAATCTTGATTTTTTAATTTCGGATGAGTTTTTTCAGCGATAGAGAGGTCACCACAAAATCTGTTTTTCGAGATGTGCTCCCGCAGATCTGCTGTTACTTTTTTGAAGTAAAACTTCTTTAGGCGCGACATGGGTGTAAATCCGTACAAATGCAACGAAAATTGTTACGGCAAGGTCAAGAGCCAATGATTCGCTCTCCATGATATGATTTATGTACGGATCGATTCTGATTGGTCGTATTTGTGCGAGGCTTCTTGGTATGCGTGACTTTATACGTGCATATGTCACCGCAAACGTGACTTTATACGTGCGCACGTCACTGAAAGCGTGAAGCAAATTGTTCAATTTCCGGTGTTATGTCAAAACATTTTAAGGTTAAATAGTAGTATAGATCGTAAATTAATAAAAATGTCTGAATCAGAAGAATATGGACAATTTGGAATATTTGGCCAAATTATAAATGTGCATGTTGACGTTAATAATATGGTTAATTTATTACCTCGTAATATTGATGATGATCATTGCATTAACATTCACATAAAAAAAATGATTCATAGATCAAGCTATGTGCAGGGCTTGATAAATAAAACAAATATAAAAGTATGGCTTCAATTTTTGGTTGCAACGGTTAATTTTAATTACATGAAGTTCTTCAAACGCGATTACATGATGAGTGAAGATGCAAAAACAATATTTGTTTAGGCATTGTTTAACATAATCCACTGTGTAAACAAATATTAAAGAATTTATTAATCAGCAATCACTTCATTTCTCTAATGAAGGTTCATTTCTAAATGCTAATTACAATGACAAATCGATCATGTCATACTTGAAGTATGACTTTAATTACATTATTGTCTTTAAATATTATACATATTTTTAATGCTATTATAAATAAATAATTTATAAATTATCATTATATAAATGTGTATAAAGGTTGACACTGAAAAAGAGTGCGCGTAAGGATCACACGCGATTGAAGTAAAACTTATTTGCTACTGTACAAAGTAGCAAATTTAAGTTAAGTAAAAATAAATACATCATATAACAATTTGGAATAATGTTTATTAGTAATATGGTAACACTCATGATGCACACATTTATTAGTGTCGACAATTGTACACAATTATATAATGATAAATTATAAATTAAATATTTAAATATATAAATTATATATTAAAAATATGTATAATATTTACAAACAATCATGTAATGAAAGTCATACTTGAAATATGACATGATCGGTTTAAAGTAATTGCTGATTAATAAGTTCTTTAATATTCGTTCACACAGTGGATTATGTTAAACAACGCCTAAACAAATATTGTTTTCGTAACTTCAGTCATCATGTAATAATTTTGAAGAACTTCATGTAATTAAAATTAACATACATTCATTTACTTCATTATTCATTTTATATTTGTTTTATTTATAAAGCCCTGCACATAGCTTGATTTATGAATCATTTTCTTTTTTATGTGAACGTTAATGCAAGGATCATCATCAATATTACTAGGTAATAAATTAACCATATCATCAGGCACATTTATAATTTGTCAAAATATTCCAAATTGTCCATCGTCCATTTGTCCAAATCGTCTAATTTGCATGAAACACAACCTAGGTGAAATTAACCTATCAGATACAGTATCTAGTTTAGGTAGATAATTTGGTATAGGTGGAAATACAAACCCGTTAAATTTACACAAAGTGGGAATTTTACAGGAATTTAATACCTTTCGAAAAGGTTGACATCCAACCTGATTATTTGAATGAATATTCAAAAAACCATTATTAGGAATTTGTTTTTGAGCATCATTTGATATTTCTAAGTCACTTTGAAACCAAAGTCGATCACACACAAAACATACATAGCCAAAGCTATCATTTGTAAATTGTTTTTCAAACAATTTTCGTGCATTCCTAAACAAATTGAAGTCTTTATATGGAAGTTCAAATACTTCATTTGATTCTTGCAAAAGATAAGTTCTTGTCACATTATATACAGAATCATCAATTTGCAATTGACGTGGTGTAAGTTGCTGCATCAGAAAAAGTAACAGTAGTACTTTGATCTAAAAAGATAACAGAATAATATGTTTAAATGTGAATAGTTGCAGCGTTTTTCAGGAATCAAATAGCTTGAAAAGATTCTTACTTATGTCAATGGTGTTGACATTAATATCTAAATTGATACCCCTGGCTCAAGATTTTATAATAAATTGGCAGTAACCGATTATTTTCCTGCAGTTGTTTTGTTTGACGATGTAATCTTGATCTTTCATAGTTTGTAAGAAGCTTTGAGCCTGCATCAATATTTATAATTACTATTAAAATAAATTAAAATTAGTCTCCATAGCCATCATAACAGAGAAACATGGAAACGTATGTTAAATTTCCAATGAAGAAATATTGTATAAATAAATAAATAAGATAAATTTCACTTATCATGTAATTGTGTTTGTAGAACTTCATCATTGACTGCTTATTTGTTTAAATATTTAAATATTTTTATAAACATATTTTCCATTTTAGTAATAACCTCAAAGGTATTGTTATGCATAATTTCCCCGATGCAGCTTCGGCTTAAACATGTAAGATGCACAGGTCCCATCTATGCCTATGCACTATGGACCGAATCTACACGAGGAGCCCCGAAAAGGACAGAAGACGACTCGACCGACGTTTCCTTATCAAAAACACGATCTGCATAGCTCTCTTACACAGCAGATTTCAAGAAGCGAACAATAAACATACAAAAATCATTTAATCATTCTTTCTAAATAAACTTTCTAAATCAAACCAGTGTTTCGTATAATTTCTTCTGTATTACAAATTAAGTTCTTTATTTCTTATTCACGCTTATGGCACAACAAATCTGGTGGCAGTAACGGTGGTATATAACCAAAAACTAATTAATAAAAAGGCCAGTGAAAAGAAAAATCAGAAGAACTGATAAATTTGGAAGAAAAACTACTTCGTGAGCAGAAATCAATTATTTCAAGATTGGCATTGTCGATGGTGATGGCTGCCATATTGTCTTCTTGTTAGCAGATACTAAGTAGAAAGCACGGAACGAAGCCAAGCGCTATACCTACAGGACGACGGCCATTTTGGTTTGAAAGAATTTATAGAGTCGATTGATTCATGGTTGTTGTTTTTTTTACCAAATTCTAGACATCATATTTTTTTTGCTTCTTGATAATATTCATTTACAAATTTTTAGAACTTTTTAGAAATTTTTACATATATTTTAGAATTTTTTTTGTATCACGTGTTTTTTTTTTCTTTTCTTGTAAAAGCATAAGGTTTTTAATTTTCTCAAGTCAAACTTTTAGATTTTCAAACTTTTAGATTTTCGAACTTTTAGATTTCCAACTTTTAGACCAACTTTTAGACTAACTTTTAGATTTTAGATTTTTTAGAACTTTGAGAATTGAATATTATAATTGAGAATTATAAACCTTATGATTAAAAGATTAATTATTGTCTAATTTATAGAATTTTTATCAATTTTTTTTTTAAATTATTATATATGTATTTTCAAACTTCATTTTTACCAAATTTAGTATATATATTTATATCAATGCTAAATAGAAATTAACTCTAATATCAAATTCTAACTTTATTACCATTTTACTAATCCTATTGTTCAAAATCTAGTGTTGATGCCGGGAGAACGCGAAATTGCTGACCTCCTACTTCCAGAGCAGAGAATACTTAGCCTGTCAGCAGAATCTATATTCGAGAGTCGTGTAAGCATTATTAATTCTGGTGAGAACTATTTAGATTTAAGTAGCGCTGTCTTTAATAATAGCATAGTCGTCATACCTAGACCAAATCCAATTCCAAATTCTTCCTCACTTCCTGCAATCCCTTTACCAACTGAAAATCAAAACATGGCTCCAGTTTTATCTTTCGAAAAGGCCATGGATATGGTACCACGATTTGATGGCAATGATCATACAAAATTAAGCGAATTTTTATATACATGTACATACATTTTTGATAATATCGATCCAAGCAATCATTTTTCACTTTTAAATTTTATATTACATGTCAAGTTAGGTGGTCGAGCATTAGAGGCCACACGTTACAAAACTATAACCAAATTTTCTGAATTAAAATCATGCTTGGAAAGCATTTATTTAAGCGTTAGATCAGTGTCTTCATTACAAATCGAATTCAGTCAGTGTAGGCAGGGCTCGAGGGAAAGCGTAACAGATTATGCATTGCGTTTTAGGAATATTTTGAGACAGTTAGTTAGTGCTACTATCAGAGAGAATAATAATCCAGATACAGACCCCTTTTGTGCGCAATTATTAAATAAACAAGCTTATAACGTTTTTAAAGAGGGTCTGCGTAATGAATTAAAAACTATAGTCAAGTGTAAGGCCACAGATCTTGATTCGGCTATAGCAATAGCAACTGAAGAAGAGATTTCTATAAATTCTAATGTAGTTTCAAATAATAAATATCATAATTTTTCAGGAACATTTCCTCATTCAAATTTTAAACCCGAATTTGTTAAAACAGAAGGCGTTAGGTGTAATTATTGCAGGCTTCCAGGCCATATAATTAAAGAATGTAGAAAAAGAATTTTTAATGAGCAACAACGCTCTAAAGTTAATCTTGTAGACAAAAGCATAGATAAAAATGTAAATACTATAGATGAGGTAGATAGTTTAGATAGGCCGAGCACCAGCAAGGAGACTTGCAAAGCTAGCGAACTTAAACCAGTACAACTTTCATGTATGTCAAGTAAGAATAATTTAGCATATGTCAATTTAGAATTTTTAGATACTGAGGAAGACAGAATCAACTTATTAGTTGATACGGGTGCTGGAATCAGTATAGTTAAGGTATCAAAATTAAAACACGATGTAGATGTGAAAATTAGTTTAGAGAATAAAATAAAAATTACTGGTGTGTCGGGTAGGGTTATAGATACATTAGGGCAAGCGAATTTAAGAATTTTGTTAGATGATAAAATAGTTAGCCATGACTTTAGTATAGTTGAGGATGATCTACCAATTAATGGTGATGGCATCCTAGGTCTAGATTTTTTAAAAACGTTCGGTGGACAAATAAATATTCCTGAATCAAAGTTAAATTTAAATACTAAATCTTTTCCCTTAAATTTTACGTCACAAGTAACATTAGGTCCGAGATCAGAAACTATAGTTAGGGTAGTTAGTAACATAAATTGTTTAGGAATGATTAAAAAAACAGAAATCAGTAAAGGTGTATCTGTACCTTATTCTTTAGTTTCTCCTAATAATTTAAGTTGTTTAGTTAATGTTGTAAACACAGATGAACATTTAGTCAAATTGAAATCACCCAAATTTAATTTAGAAAAGGTTGAAAATTCAGAGACCACTGAATCTACTTCAAATATTTTTCATGTAAATAGTGTTTCTAGTAACTTTAGTTCAGATAGGTTAGGCAAAATTTTTACTATTGCTGAACCTTTCTCCTATAATACATTCAAACAAATTTTAGAGACTCAACCTATCTTAAACTCCAATATAAAAGAAATAAATGACAAATTTTTAGTTTTTGATAAGAGGTCTATCTGTATAGATTCTCCACAGGATTTCATTTCTTCGAATTCATTATTTTGCGCATTTAAGAATAAATTTAATAAATTGAATGAATTAGTTAATCGAAAAAAGGGGATAGGTGAAAAAGCTTATTTTGAATACAATAATAATTTAGTTTTTTATTTAATCACGCGAGTTAAGGAGACTGATAACACAAATTACCAAATTCTATTAAAACTTTTTTGTAATTTAAAGGAATTATGTTTAGAGCGTAATGTGAAGAAACTCTCATTACCTATTTTAATTAATGAATCAGACCGGCTTGATTGGTCTGAAATAAGAGCCATGATTAGATTTATATTTAAGAACTTTAATATTAAGATTTATATACACAATTATCCTCTTAATGATATTCTTACGGAAGAAGATAAAATTAATATATTTAATGAATTTCATTGCAAACCTCTTGGTGGACACCAAGGCTATAAGCGAACATTGAAGAGGATACTTGTTAAATATAGTTGGCCAAAGTTAAAGCGCGACCTTCGTAAATTTATAAATAAATGCGACATTTGCCAAAGGAATAAATCTCATCACCTTAGCAAATATCCAATGATGATAACAGATACGCCAACAAAATCCTTTGAAAAATGCTCTCTCGATATCATAGGGCCCCTTACAGAAACAATAAATACCTATAAAAACTTCCTCACTTCCCAGGACCTTTTAACTAAATTTTCTAGAGCAATTCCTTTAAAAACTCAAGATGCGGAAAGTGTGGCTAAGGCTTTCGTTGAAGACATAGTATGTAATTATGGAATACCATTGAAAATATTTGCAGATCAGGGCACTAACTTTTTTAGCTCATTATTTAAAAGCGTATGCAAACTTCTTCGAATTTCTAGAGTTCAAACTACGGCTTACCATCGCCAATCTAATGGTGCGTTGGAAAGATCACATCGCACTTTAACTGAATACATACGAAGTTTTGTAAGACCTGATCAAACGGATTGGAATAACTGGCTTTCTTATGCAATATTTTCTTATAATGTTACTCCACATAGTTCTACCGGGTTCAGCCCATTTCGCTTAATTTTTGGGTATGATCCTGAGCTTCCCACATCACTTAACAAACCTCCCGATCACTGCTATTCCTATGATGACTATGCAAAAGAAATCAAATTCCGTATCCAATCTTGCAACCAAATCGCTAGAGATATTTTAATTCAGAATAAAGTTTCATCAAAATGTCAATATGACAATCGTTCCAAAATTGTAGAATTTAAAATTGGTCAATTAGTGTTTTTAAAAAAAAATGAGACAATCCCCAAAGGAAAGTCGAAAAAATTAGTTAGACTTTGGTTAGGTCCATTTGAAATACTCTCGAGAGATTCTGCTGTCAACTACACTCTGCTTTGTGGTAAAAGGTCAGTAAAAGTGCATGTTAACAGATTGAAACCATTTATTCAATAATTATATTTCTTCATTATACTAATTTTTTCAAAAGTAATTTACAATCTTAATTATATTCACCATTTTAATAATAATTTCTATTTTTTTTTTTTTTTAGATAATAAAGTTAATTTCTATAAAATTCAAGATAAAATATGTCACAATTTTGTTACTTTATTATGTCAAAATTCACTAGGTTTAAGTTTTACATGTTTTAAGCTTTACTGTTTCATTCATTTACATTTTATTTTATTTAGCTCTTAAAACATTTGAATTTTATTATGCGATACTCTCCTTCTTCTATTGTGTTATATTTACTATATTTAAGAATGATTGTTATTGTTTTAGATTCTTATTCCATTTATATTTCTAGTTTTTTTTTCATTGAAATTATGTATTTTTATTAGATTATAGTTTTAATTAATGATGTCTAGATGAGGTAAAATAAAACTATAATCTCATTAAGGGGGAAGGTGTTATGCATAATTTCCCCGATGCAGCTTCGGCTTAAACATGTAAGATGCACAGGTCCCATCTGTGCCTATGCACTATGGACCAAATCTACACGAGGAGCCCCGAAAAGGACAGAAGACGACTCGACCGAGGTTTCCTTATCAAAAACACGATCTGCATAGCTCTCTTACACAGCAGATTTCAAGAAGCGAACAATAAACATACAAAAATCATTTAATCATTCTTTCTAAATAAACTTTCTAAATCAAACCAGTGTTTCGTATAATTTCTTCTGTATTACAAATTAAGTTCTTTATTTCTTATTCACGCTTATGGCACAACAGTATATAGTAACCTCGAAAAACTGGAATAATACAAATTACTTCAATAAACTTACGTTTCTTACGCAGCGCACATTTTTCACATGATTTTCATTTGCGATCATTTGCACTACAATTATTTATGAGAGACGGGATAAAATATTCTTCTGGTCCTGACATTTTTATTAACTCACACTCACGATTGATATCTATTTAACCTTAAAAAGTTTTGACATAATACAGGAAATTTGAACAATATGCTTCATGTTTTCGGTGACGTATGCACGACGCACGTATAAAGTAACGCATCAGAAGTGGATACTCGCGAAATCTGACATTTGTTAGAAGTTTGCGCGAATCATGCAAGCGATCACTGACATTTGTTAGCGCCCCATAGGTTTTTCATTATTTGCACTGCAATTATTTATGGGGGATGAGATAAAATATTCTTCCGATGACCAATCAGAATCTACCCATATAGAAATCATATCATCGAGAGCGAATGACTCTCAGTTCACGTTGGCGTTACAATTTCCGTTGCATTTGTACGGATATACATCCATGTCGCGCCTAAAGAAGTTTTACTTCAATAAATGTGTGCATCACAAATGTTACCATATTACTAATAAACATTATTCAAAATTGTTATATTATGTATTTATTTTTACTTAAATTTACTACTTTGTATAATAGCAAATAAGTTTTACTTTAATCGCGTGTGATTCTTACGCGCACTCTTTTTTAATAAATATTTTCACCTGTAATTATTTTTAAAATATAGTTAAAAGATGCCTTATATGCGTATAAAATTTTGTATTGATACATTTAATAGTTTTCACAGGAATTTTTTTTAGAAAAATGGCTTTTTTGCCGATTAGGTGTATATAATCCCTTAAAAGATATAAGTAAAGACTCAACTATCCTTCAACGAGCGCAATTTACCTTAATATAAAATGGTAGGTTTGGACATGTTGAAGGTATGGTTCAGGTTAAACATATGTTCTGATAAGATCGTTTTGAATCGATTCGGGTTTTTGGAGTTATATATATATATATATATATATATATATATATATATATATATATACACTAGCTGACCCGGCAAACGTTGTTTTGCTAAATAAGGTATATTCTAAACCATTTTTAGAGAATCAAAAATATTAATACTTTAAGTGCATAAGGATGTGTTGTTTGAATGCTGTATACAATTAGGTATTATAAAAACAATAAACCCCATTAGTTTGTCCATATTTTGTCAATACAATCAAACTGCAAGTTTTATACACTTTCTATAGAAAACATCATATAATCCAATCCGAGTCTTTTTTGGTCTTTCGGCTTATTAATTATGTTTCAAGTTTTGCAGATTCTTTTTAGATTCTGGATTTTGTGTATAATTGTAAATAATACTACTGAGCTTATACAAAATTTTAAAATTTTTGCGAGGAGAGAAAAAATGAATTAAGTATTTCTTCTTTGACCTGCTTTTTGAAAAGTTTTAAGTTACATTCGATGAATTAAAGTAAATTTAATAAAAGGTATATATGTAGAGCAGGGCAAGACACAAAGGTCCAATTTGACTTTGAGCAAATATAAACTATATTGTGAAAACCATAACAATTATATCACAACAAATAAGACATATCAAACGAACAATTATCTGACTACGTACAGTAAACTGACTTCTACTTCATCATTGTAGAAATGTGCTTTTTTACGTCTTCCAAAAATTTGTTATCTAGACCTTTTTATCCTATATGCGGGGTAACTTGTAACGGGCAGGTGGAAAAAGGTTTAAAGCCTTATTATAATTTTAAAGGTATTTTACAAAATAATTACATTTTTAACTAATGCTAAAACTACCAACAGAAGAAAATACTTTTATTATGGATTTTCAAAGATTACCGTTTATCTCCCCCATTTCAAAGATTATCGTTTTCAAATCAAGTTTATAGCTGGCTATACATCTTTTTTCCTCTACTTTCAAATATTGTTGTTAAACAATGCTTAACTTTACTGATTTTTGGCACATCGGTGGTGGACCTTTTTAATCCCGGACCTTCATATATTACTATCTATTCTGCGATAAATTATGGGAAAGTATAACTGGAAAAATGTTATTCGACAAAATGTCCATTTGATCGATACCAAATTTAGGTTCTGAATTCAAATAAGATAAATAAAAAATAATATAACCTAGAAAATGTTTTATAAATACCAATGAGTATATAATTAAACAAATGAGATCTTTCAGAGGACCGTGTTTGAGAAAAATATGCCAAAAAGTGCATTTTCATATTAACATATCAAAAAAGTTTATATTTTGAGTCTCTAGTAACACTTGCGGCCCGTTTACTAACGTTTTTGTATATAAATAAAACTACAAACAAAACTACTTACTACAAATTTATCAAAAATAAATAATATTCGCATAAAACATCCTAATTGAACATCATCTGTCAAAAGCGTTTGACATTTCACGAAATTGCCACCGTCCATTGTTTTATTTAAATTACGCTTCTACAAAAATTTTCAAATTAAAAATGTAAAGTTTCTACGCGGATTTGAAATAATTTCTCACCTTTTGGACTTTCTCTGGATTGGCACGAATTTTTCAAGATTAAGACTGGCCAAATGGATTCAGCAGTTTTCGAGTTTTATTCGGACATTTGAAAGAGAGCTCCATTATATATGCGCATATATACATATATATACTAGCATACCCAGCCTCGCGTTGCGACGGCCCTTATTAAAATCCACCTGATTGAAATTTGAATCCATTTGACAACCAACATTTCAAACCTTTTGTTATTAAAAATTCATATCAATCCAAAAATAAATAAAATCCGGATTGAAATTTGAATATGGTGGATGAATACTATTGATTAAAAAGTTTTTTTAATGTTAAATAATAAATGAAGAATATTTTTAAAAATATAATAAATTAAAAAAAAAAGTTAAATGGATTCATATTTTAATCGAGTTGAATAAAGAAAAAAGCCGCAGCAGATTTTAAATTTTATTGGCTCATCGTGTGCGTATATATCCAACTTAGGTTGTAGGAAATTTTGAAAAATACATTTAATATAGAAATATATAATTTTTATAAATTTCTATAAATTTATACAGAAATTTACTAAAAAAGAACAAAACACTAAAATGGCAAATCTCAATATTCATGGAAACTTCGTGAAAAAACGATTTATAATTTTTTTTTAAAAAAAAAATGGAGAGTTCAAAAAATATATTATTTTTACTAATTAAAAAATAAACATATCATATAATATAACATATATTATAATAATATAACATATATTATAATATATCCAAATTAGGCAAAATGCTATATTCAAAATAATAGAAATATATGTTTGTAGATTAAAATAAATTTTGACAGATGTGAACTAAAAAAAAAGTAAAATGTCATTTGTCAATATCTATGGAAAGTATTAGATGAATAAATTGACAATCTATATTTATTTGTTTTTTTTTACCATTTTAGTTCGAATACTAAAACGTCCTCAAAACATAATAGATCAGAATGAAAAAGCGACATTAATTGTAACTTCAATCATAAACTAAATTTGACAGGTCAAAAGAAATATTTTTAACGAATTCAAATAGAAACAGATGCATTAATTATTCCAAGTCATATTATAGGCAATATTACAAATCACATTTTAGATACAGAATAATAGAATTTATCAAATTTAAATAAATTTGGGCGGTTATGAATTTAAAACAAGATAAAAAAAAGTTTAAAAAACTTGGAATAATAATCAAAATGGTATACAGAACAAAGTTATATAATTCCACGTAAAAATTGTGTTTGATTTTCTATCAAAAAATGCGCACGTACTTAGTTGCCAACGATAACTACCAATTTCTAACAAAAGATGCGCACTTACTTAGTTGCTTTATGAAGAAACTGAAACCAAAATCTTAGTAAGTTAGAACCTAATATAAAATCTTTATTTTAGCTTAAGTATGGCATTAAATAAATTTCGTAAAAACAGTAATAAAATTAGTTTGAAATTTTCGTGTTTTGGTTACTCCAAAAATTTTACTTATGATGTTTAATAACAATTTAATACCGATTTCATCTTCAAAGTTATCATTCACATTTTTTCAGAAACAAAAAATATTGTATGGGGGGGGGGGGTCATAATGATTTGATAAGCCTCAAGGTAGGGCGAGGCCCAATAAAGGTTGGATATCACTGATTTAAACAGTAATTCTTGATCTTTCAATAATTCTTTTTCAAAATTAAATTTTCCTCTTAAGATGAATACAAAGGTGTTATTTGTTTACCTTTTTTGAGCAATTTTTCTTACTTTTTGAAAAACTTATTTGCTTCTGATGGTTCTTTTTCAGTTTTCAGTTTTGACAATACTTTCAGTTACCTTTTTCTGCCCTTATATAAAAAAAAACTCTTGCAAATAGAGTTACTGATGCCATATTGCGGAAAGTTCCCAATATATTTACAAGAGAATTAATCAACGTATATATATATATATATATATATATATATCTTATATATAAAAATGGAGCTCTCTTTCAAATGTCCGAATAAAACTCGAAAACGGCTGAATCGATTTGGCCAGTCTTAGTCTTGAAAAATTCGTGCCAATCCAGAGTAAGTCCAAAAGGTGAGAAATTATTTCAAATCCGCGTAGAAACTTTACATTTTTAATTTGAAAATTTTTGTAGAAGCGTAATTTGAATAAAACAATGGACGGTGGCAATTTCGTGAAATGTCAAACGCTTTTGACAGATGATGTTCAATTACGTTTAATAGGATGTTTTACGCGAATATTATAAATTTATGATAAATTTGTAGTAAGTAGTTTTGTTTGTAGTTTAATTTATATACAAAAACGTTAGTAAACGGGCCGCAAGTGTTACTAGAGACTCAAAATATAAACTTTTTTGATATGTTAATATGAAAAAGCACTTTTTGGCATATTTTTCTCAAACACGGTGCTCTGAAAGATCTCATTTGTATAATTATATACTCATTGGTATTTATAAAACATTTTCTAGGTTATATTATTTTTTATTTATCTTATTTGAATTCAGAACCTAAATTTGGTATCGATCAAATGTACATTTTGTCGAATAACATTTTTCCAGTTATACTTTCCCATAATTTATCGCAGAATAGATAGTAATATATGAAGGTCCGGGATTAAAAAGGTCCACCACCGATGTGCCAAAAATCAGTAAAGTTAAGCATTGTTTAACAACAATATTTAAAAGTAGAGGAAAAAAGATGTATAGCCAGCTATAAACTTGATTTGAAAACGATAATCTCTGAAATGGGGGAGATAAACGGTAATCTTTGAAAATCCATAATAAAAGTATTTTCTTCTGTTGGTAGTTTTAGCATTAGTTAAAAATGTAATTATTTTCTAAAATACCTTTAAAATTATAATAAGGCTTTAAACCTTTTGTCACCTGCCCGTTACAAGTTAGCCCGCATATAGGATAAAAAGGTCTAGATAACAAAATTTTGGAAGACATCAAAAAAGCACATTTCTACAATGATGAAGTAGAAGTCAGTTTACTGAACGTAGTCAGATAATTGTTCGTTTGATATGTCTTATTTGTTGTGACATAATTGTTATGGTTTTCACAATATAGTTTATATTTGCTCAAAGTCAAATTGAACCTTTGTGTCTCGCCTTGCCTTACATATATACTTTTTATTAAATTTACTCATCGAATGTTACTTGAAACTTTTCAAAAAGCAGGTCAAAGAAGAAATACTTAATTCATTTTTTATCTCTCCTCGCAAAAATTTGAAAATTTTGTATAAGCTC
The DNA here is from genome assembly GCF_003426905.1 of Ctenocephalides felis. Lineage (NCBI taxonomy): Eukaryota > Metazoa > Arthropoda > Insecta > Siphonaptera > Pulicidae > Ctenocephalides > Ctenocephalides felis. The sequence goes on along the minus strand of NW_020537646.1, from coordinate 60,002,922 downwards.
AGTAGTATTATTTACAATTATACACAAAATCCAGAATCCAAAAAGAATCTGAAAAACTTGAAACGTAATTAATAAGCCGAAAGACCAAAAAAAAACTCGGATTGGATTATACGATGTTTTCTATAGAAAGTGTATAAAACTTGCAGTTTGATTGCATTGACAAAATATAGACAAACTAATGCGGTTTATTGTTTTTATAATACCTAATTGTATACAGCATTCAAACAACACATCCTCATGCACTTAAAGTATTATTATTTTGATTCTCTAGAAATGGTTTAGAATATACCTTATTTAGCAAAACAACGTTTGCCGGGTCAGCTAGTATATATATATATATATATATATCTTGAGGATTTTTTGTTCGACGTTGAAACATATTGAAATGAATAAAACAGCCAATGCGTCGAATGTAAAGATTTATTTTAATTTTTTATACGTTTCGAGACTAGATATGTCTCATCATTCAGCTAAAAGAAATTTACATTATAAAGAAAAAGTTTTAAAAAATAAATTTATACATTGGAAAAATTAATTGAAAACAACAAATTATACACACCAGATCAGGAAAAACCACACTATACTAACAGATTTTACAACACCACAATCACATGATACTACTGTAGGAAAGCAAAAATAATTTAAGGAAAGACCAAAAAAGGTAGAAGTAAAATTGTATGTTTTACTTGTTTACCTTATTTGGGTAGCTTTTCTTATTTTTTAAAAAAACTTTTTTCTGTTGAAGGTTTTCTTTTAGTTTTTACTTTTGATAACACACTCAGTTCCCTGTTTTCTACTTTAAAATCAAAATCTCCGTCTGACAGAATCACCGATGCCGTTTATAAAATTAATTGTTTAGATTGTGACAGTTGTTACATCGGTGAAAGTTCCCAATGCATTAGTAAAAGAATGAATCAACATATTTGTAATTCAAAAAACCCTATACAATTTAAAACAATGTTTTCTGAGCACATTATTAATTTCAAACACTCTTTTAATACTGACCATCCTATGATTTTATATAAAGAAAAAAATGTAGACCTTAGAAGATTTTCCGAATCATGTTTTATCTTTTTAAATTGAAATTGTGTGAACAAACGCAGTTCTTCTTGCTTACTCTCAGAAAGTTATCAAAATATAATTAATTTCTGTAAATCTGACTCTCTACCACGCCCCTGATATCCCCTCTTTTCCATGCTCGCGTTCTGGTAGCAGAGCGAACTACGCGTCGCCGACGCAAATAAGTCAAACCGTGTTGCTATGCTATCTGTTAAAAACAAAAATATGTGTTTCATACAATTTTACTTTTACCTTTTTTGGTCTTTTCTTAAATTATTTTTGCTTTCCTACAGTAGTATCATGTGATTGTGGTGTTGTAAAATGTGTTAGCATAGTGTGGTTTTTCCTGATCTGGTGTGTATAATTTGTTGTTCTCAATTAATTTTTCCAATGTATAAATTCATTTTTTAAAACTTTTTCTTTATAATGTAAATTTTTAGCTGAATGATGAGACACATCTAGTCTCGAAACGTATAAAAAATTAAAATAAATCTTTACATTCGACGCATTGGCTGTTTTATTCATTTCATATATATATATATATATATATATATATATATATATATATATATTTTAAGCTAGCTTTATTCTAGCATTAATTAATTAATGAAACACCTTTTACTTCATACAAATACATTTAATAATCCACCAAATTAACACAACGCCGAACTGTTCAACACTCAAGTTACCGCCAGACTCCGACTCGCACACAGATACATACTTCTGTTCCGTAAGGGATCAGACACTCTACATATGACACACCATAGAGCACATACACGTCAGGATAGACACTCTTGGCCGTTATATTCAAATGACAGACATACAATATTATAGTTCGGCCAATCCTGACCTCACAGGCGTCCCCGACTGATGAGATCTAATACAACAGTAATCTAAATCTAATATTACAACACAAATCATAAAACCATTACAACATAAATCATAAACCATTACAACATAAATCATATTTCATTCACTTATTGGCTCTACCAACTTTGTCGCCATCCCTTATTGTCCTTATACGCCTATTATTTTTATACACTTATTTAATTTTAGTTCTAGCTTATTTCTACGAATCATCTCTAACACCCTACGCAACACTTCAATATTCTCCTCAATTGTTTCTGTGGCCATTAGTAAATCGTTTATGTACACTATAACTTCACAGTTCATCATAAAACAACGAAAAATGTCACTTACATAACTCATAGGTACATTCGGGCTATTGCAATACCCAAATGGCATACGGTTGTATTCATATTCTCCCTGTGCACACCTCAAGCTAGTGTATTTTCTACTAGTCTCAGCCACCACCACATGAAAGAAAGCGTTCTCCAGATCTAGCTTCGTAAAATACCTCTTACACTTCGGTGAGTCCAAGCAATCATCTATTCTTGGACTGGGGTAAGGATCGCGCACCACCCGTTTTTCAGTCTCCAAATATTCCTCTCTTACCAGATCTCCTACTGTCGCGACCACTCCATAGCCATGCATTTCAAACGCAGTCTCTGGCTCTTCCCGTTTTTCAGTCTCCAAATCTTCTGCTGTCGCTATCGCTCCATAGCCATGCATTTCGAATGCAGTCTCTTTTTCTTCCGGCTTTTCACTCTCCAAATATTCCTTTTTTACCAGATCTCCTGCTGTCGCTACCACTCCATAGTCATGCATTTCGAATGCAGTCTCTGGTTCCTCCGGTTTTTCACTCTCCAGGTCTTCTACTGTCGCTACCACTTCGTAGTCATTTTCATCTGCTATATTTATATTTGCTCCGTCTGTGGTAATCTCACCATCAATCGCCAATATTTCGTTAACTCGAAATGTAGTGCTGTCAGGCGCCACCTGCGCCGTACTCCGGACATTTTTGCAGAATCTCTGCAAAATTTTGCAGTGTCATAGCACGCCACTCTATCGTTCTTAGGTTTGATACACCTGGATGCCATATGTCCCACTCCACCACAATTAAAACACCTCACCGTAGGATATGTGCCTTGTGTTTCCACTCTAGGAAACACTGTTGGCTGTACCCTCGTAGGCGGCATCATATTGCATCCGCGTTCCTCCGCTGTCAACTCGTTCATTACACCTAGCAGAGTTGCTAAATCCTTAAATTGGCTCATTTTGGCTTGAGCCTGGAGTGGCGGGTTGTCGAAGCCGTCTATCATATAAGCCAGTAGATCGGACTCCATAAAACCCAACCTATTTCCTAGCGCCATCTTCTCCTGAAAGTATGCGCTAACGGTTCCTGTTTTCGCCACCTCCGAGACTCAAACCGCTTCATTCTAGTCAGCCTGTCTTCTCCATTTTTGAAAAACGCTATTAGCACCCTCTTCAGCTCGTCGTATGAATATGTTGCATACTCTGCCTTACTGTCGTACAATTGTCTCGCCCGCCCCGACAGCTTCGATATTATCAGCACCGCCATCTTTTTCTTAGGCACCTCGTATGCATCTCGGACGGCTTCAACCCGTTCGAACCACGCCTCGATGCATTGCTCGGACGACCCGTCGAATATCGGTATCGTCGCCAACAACTCGCTGCTCGAGATGCTCTTGTTTTTGTCGCTGGTTGTCGCCCTAATAAGATTAATCAAGTCCGTCAACGTTAGCACTTTTAAGGCTTCGGGCACCAAGCTCTCAGCATCACCACCAGTAGCCATCTCACCAAATCTTATTTTATTTTCGCAATCTCCAGTTTTTAATTACACACATCGCAGCTCCGCGACTCGCCAACGTCAATATTACGCTCTGCTTTTGATATTTTCTCTCCACTCTGTTCTTATTTTGGTTACCCACGTGTTAACCTCACTTTAGCACAACAACACAAACACACAAAACTTACAAAATAACATCCGCACTTGTACGATAGCGAAGCACACCTTGCTTTCTATCGCACACCGTAATTATAATCCGCCTGACTAATAACACGGGCACTCCAAAAAAAAAAAGATTATTGAAATCGCCTATTTCAATAATCCACACCAATAATGTTCTCTAATAAAATTCTCCACGTTTTGATCCAATCCCACTTCTGAGCTTTAAGCTAGCTTTATTCTAGCATTAATTAATTAATGAAACACCTTTTACTTCATACAAATACATTTAATAATCCACCAAATTAACACAACGCCGAACTGTTCAACACTCAAGTTACCGCCAGACTCCGACTCGCACACAGATACATACTTCTGTTCCGTAAGGGATCAGACACTCTACATATGACACACCATAGAGCACATACACGTCAGGATAGACACTCTTGGCCGTTATATTCAAATGACAGACATACAATATATATATATATATATATATATATATATACTAGCATACACAGCCTCGCGTTTCGGCGGCCCTTTTTAAAATCCACCTGATTGAAATTTGAATCCGTTTGACATCCAATGTTTTAAACTTTTTGTTAAATTCGATATCAATTTATTCTTTCCCGGAACATTAACAAACGTCATTTTCGGCATTTGTTTTAAATTCATAACCGCCCAAACTTATTTAAATTTGATAAATTCTATTATTCTGTATTTAAAATGTGACTTGTAATATTGCCTATAATATGACTTGGAATAATTAATGCATTTGTTCCTATTTGAATTCGTTGAAAATATTAATTCTTTTGACCTCTCAAATTTTGTTTATGATTAAAGTTACAATTAATATGTCGCTTTTTCATTCTGATCTATTATGTTTTGAGGACGTTTTAGTATCCGAACTAATATGGTAAGCAAACTGAATAAATATAAATTGTAAATTTATTCATCTAATACTTTCCATAGATATTGACAAATGACATTTCACTTTTTTTTAGTTTACATCTGTCAAAATTTATTTTAATCTACAAACATATATTTCTATTATTTTGAATATAGCATTTTGCCTAATTTGGATATATTATAATATATATGTTTCTTTTTTAATTAGTAAAAATAATATATTTTTTGAACTCTCAATTTTTTTTTCAAAAATTATAAATCGTTTTTTCACAAAGTTTCCATAAATATTGACATTTGTCATTTTAGTGTTTTGTTCTTTTTTTAGTAAATTTCTGTCTAAATTTATGGAAATTTATAAAAATTATATATTTTTGTATTAAATGTATTTTTCAAAATTTCCTACAGCCTAAGTTGGATATATACGCACACGATGAGGCCAATAAAATTTAATATCTGCTGCGGCTTTTTTATAAATCAACTCGATTAAAATATGAATCCATTCAACCTTTTTTTTTTCAATTTAATATATTTTTAAAAATATTCTTCATTTATCATTTAAGTTTAAAAAAAACTCTTTAATCAATAGTATTCATCCATCATATTCAAATTTCAATCCGGATTTTATTTATTTTTGGATTGATATTGATATTTAGGTTGTCAAATATCTCCCTTCCGCCTTTTTGTATTATAAACCAATAGCAAAAAGCGGAAGGGAGATATTTGACAACCTATATATATATATATATATATATATATATATATATATATACATATCCTAACTTATTCCCCAATATGGCACTTTATATGGAACTTTCCCCAATATGGCAACCATTGCAGCCATTGCAGTCCAATTTGTAAACGGCATCAGTAATTCTATTTGCAGGAGTTTTTTATATAAGGGCAGAAAAAAGGTAACTGAAAGTATTATCAAAACTGAAAACTGAAAAAGAACCATCAGAAGCAAATAAGTTTTTCAAAAAGTAAGAAAAATTGCTCAAAAAAGGTAAACAAATAACACCTTCTATTTATTTAAAGAGAAAGAATTTAATTTTAAAAACGAATTATTGAGAGATCAAGAATGACTGTTTAAATTAGTGATTCCCAACCTTTTTTGGGCCCCGCCCCACCTTGAGGCTTATGAAAACATTATGCCCCTCCCCCCAGGCAATTTTTTTTTATTTCTGAAAAAATGTGAATGACAACTTTTAAGATGAAATCGGTATTAAATTGTTATTAAACATCATAAGTAAAATTTTTGGAATAAGCCAAAAAACAAAATTTCAAACTAATTTTATTACTGTTTTTACGAAATGAATTTAATGCCATACTTAAGCTTAAATGAAGATTTTATATTAGGTTCTAACTTACTAAGATTTTGGTTTCAGTTTCTTCATAAAGCAACTAAGTAAGTGCGCATCTTTTGTTAGAAATTGGTAGTTATCGTTGGCAACTAAGTAAGTGCGCATTTTTTTGTTAGAAAACCAAACACAATTTTTGCGTGGAGTTAAATAACATTGTTCTGTATACCATTTTGATTATTATTCCAAGTTTATTAAACTTCTAGTTTTTATTAGCCAAAATTGAATTAGGCACAATTTGATACCATCATGACTTTTTTTAAATTCAAGGGTTTTAAGCAGATGGTTTGTGGTCAGGAATATTTGGTGGATGTGGAAAAAAATTGCAACCAAGCCTCAATAATTTTTAAACATAGCCAAATTGTTTCTATTAGCCGAATCTTTTATTGCTTTAATTCGATTGTCCAAAACTTCAACTGTACTCAACAGCATTGTGTGAAAAATTACCAGAATGACATTTTCCAAACCAATTTTAATATAGGCATATTTTTTAAGGCTTCAACACCATAAACAGCACCTATTCTTTGGGAGGATCGTTTTACCCTTTGCAGAAATTAAAATGCAAAATTTGACTAAAATGTTTGTTTCGATATTCCATCTTTCAACCAAAGCTAAACGAAAACTACATAATCAATTAAAAAAGTATTTTCTAAAAATCGACAGCTAAATTTTACACTATACAATAAAAAATGTGTTTTACATGTAGACTACTTCAACAAACCTACAGAATCATTTGAAGCAATCTAAGGGTAAAAGTCGCACTTAGCGTCAACCTTGTAATATTCAAGGATACAATAAAAATTTATTTGTTTTAAATTATTTCCATCTTAAGCCATACTTACTGACAGTGTGTAAAAAACTTACGTCATATTTACGATTTTGTGGCTTAAAGCCTTGTATAAAACTCTGTTCGCATAAAGCTTCACAATTAACTTTAATATTAAATATCACTTTTCTTATGCATATTTCAAGTGGAGTTTTGTCACTGACTTTAAAGCACTTGTGCCAAGCAGTCAGAAACTTGATTTAACTAATTAATAAGCCTCAATAATTTTTAAACATAGCCAAATTGTTTCTATTAGCCGAATCTTTTATTGCTTTAATTCGATTGTCCAAAACTTCAACTGGACAATCACAACAGCATTGTGTGAAAAATTACCAGAATGACATTTTCCATAACAATTTTAATATAGGCATATTTTTTAAGGCTTCAACACCATAAACAGCACCTATTCTTTGGGAGGATCGTTTTACCCTTTGCAGAAATTAAAATGCAAAATTTGACTAAAATGTTTGTTTCGATATTCCATCTTTCAACCAAAGCTAAACGAAAACTACATAACCAATTAAAAAGTATTTTCTAAAAATCGACAGCTAAATTTTACACTATACAATAAAAAATGTGTTTTACATGTAGACTACTTCAACAAACCTACAGAATCATTTGAAGTAATCTAAGGGTAAAAGTCGCACTTAGTGTCAACCTTCTAACATTCAAGGATACAATAAAAATTTGTTTGTTTTAAATTATTTCCATCTTAAGCCATACTTACTGACAGTGAGTAAAAAACTTACGTCATATTTACGATTTTGTGGCTTAAAGCCTTGTATAAAACTCTGTTCGCATAAAGCTTCACAATTAACTTTAATATTAAATATCACTTTTCTTATGCATATTTCAAGTGGAGTTTTGTCACTGACTTTAAAGCACTTGTTCCAAGCAGTCAGAAACTTGATTTAACTAATTAATTGGCAATTTTCGTAAATTTGAAAATAGAAGTTTAAAATAATTAGTGAAAGGCTATTTGAACCCAAAGAATTTTTGCATTCCAGAACATTCTCTTTCATAATTTTTAGTTCTATATAGGCAGTTTATCGCATATATCATTTTCAGATTTTAATGGGTAGTTGTAATATTATTATAAAGTACTGAAAAAACTTCAAATTCAAGCTAATCTTTTTAGAAAGTCAACTCGGCAGAAAAACATAACTCTGGCACCAGGAAAGCAGGGTTGAAAACTAGGGATTATTATTAGTTAAATCTAAGAAAAAAATGTGTTACATGTTTTACCAATACTATACTACATTATATTAAAATCACCAAAATTTTTAAATGACCCCCCGGTGGGGCGTCTGCCGTGAAACACTGTAATCTGTTTTTTATGATGTTATTAACTAAAAATAATGGATAAGAATGATTATTCAGAACAGAACGAAATGAGTTTCTTTACTCATAACATCTTATTACTTAACAAAATGGCCCTGTCTATATATTGATAGACCCAGAGTGATGGGAAAAATGATTTAAATATCGCCCTGACCAAGTTGGCTTTTAACCAGTCAGTGAGGATAACATTTTTGTTTCTAATACTTTTTAGGTCTAGGAAACTATTATATCTTATATATAAAATTCTTCTGTAATCGGGTATAAAAAGTTAATCCTCCTAAACGATTATTCGGATTATATAAATCTTCCTGAAGTTTGTTAAGGGATTTTTTTAAGGATTTTTTGAATTATAATAAAAAATGGAACAAAATTACAAATGAAAAAAATTACAAAAAACCGCTTATCAATGATTGACATTGAAAATATTTGAGGCATTGTTTGACATTAAAAACAAATGACGACTGTCATTTGCCAAACATTTCCATTCAATAGGGTAAGACAATATTAAAATATTATACATTCATGATTATAAATAAGAAAAATGTAATGTCTACATTCTTATTGCCGAAAAGCAGCTGAGATGTGCTAAAAATTAAAATAATATAATAAGATAGAGTCAACACTCGTCTGATAGGTGATGCAGTCTGCGCATGCGTCTCAAGGTTGTGAAATGTGAGTGATTGCGCCTCATACATACCCTATATTAAAATTCAATTTGACAGATTATTATTTTTTAACTAAACGTTAAAGAAAAATAAAAAGCGTTATTTGCTAATATCTTCAGAAATATACATTTTAACGAAAATAATGTAATGAACAAAATTATATAAATTAAAATTTTAATAAATCGCTGTTTTATAGTGTTCTAAGAACAATATTAAACTAGATATGAAAATTGGGTTTTATAGTGCTCAAAATAAGCTTTAAAATGAGTACTTCTGCGTGTAAAATGAGTGAGCTATCCTGCAAATGAAAGACGCATAAGTTGTTTTTTTTTTATTTAAATCAAATAGTTTACGAGTGCCATTAATTAATTAATGGCACTCGTAAATTAATTAATTCCACTAAAATTAAAAATAATCGTATTCCATCTTGAATTTACTTCGTTTAAGATATCTTGATGGATTCTAAAAAATTCCACAACTTTAGTACAAACGATTTTAAAAAAACTCATAATTTCATGTAAAAAAATCCATTAAAGAAACAACCAAATTCTCATTATTATATCTCTGAAAGAACAAAAGATACGTATAAAATTCAAGATCTTTTTCTGACTAATTATTGCTTTTTATTATTTTTCTGTTACACAAATATTGATAGAGTTATGATTTATGTTTAAAGAGTGCGCGGCTGTCCAACCAGAGTGTCTTTCGAGCTCTTTAACCTTTCGCCGATTCAAAATAAGAAAAGTTACGGTAAAATTTATGATAGAGAAAATTGTAGGTCATTTAATTACCTTTAAAATAGTATATTACAAGTTTTGATAAAATCTGAATTAAAATAGTTATAATCCAATTAATGCGGAGGGTGGTGAAGGTGTGCAAATTGTTTTCAATTCTGAACTTAACATTAGTCTATTTTCAAAACATCAAGCAAATTGGAGCACAGTAAAAAAATTCGCAGGACACAAGCTTTTTTCCTCTCCATTTACTGCACTAATTTTGTTGATCGTAGGTTGAATAGAGCACATGTGAAAATTATTTGACAAATTAATTCACTTCAAATATGAACTTAAGTAAAAATGTATATTTAATTGTTAGTGAGAAAAATGTAATTTAAATATTAAAATTACTAAAAGCCAGTTAAAATATGGTATGTAACTGTACCTTTACCGCGAATACTACATATTAATTCTTCCTGAATTTGTTATACCTTTTAAAATACTTCAATTTTCAATACTTGTTTCTTATGCTATGACCATGAATACATCACAAAGGCAGGCGATGATTTTTTGTGTGATTAATTTGGAAAATCAATGTTTTAGTCGTGAATAAACAAAAAATCATTCATTTATACATCCACATCTACATGTATGACTAAAAATATTGGATAACCCTTGGCATTAAACTAAATTGAGCTATTAGAAATAAATTTGTTCTATAAATTGCAGTGTATAATTTTTAATATACTTTTAATATATTAATATATTTTAATTTTATTGAACATATTTTAATATTTGTTAAAGGGATAATTACAGTGTTAACTATTGGATTGAGACTCATCATTTTATTTGAAGCAGTTCTACATTTAACATTATAAATATATTCGAGTAAATAGTAATTCGAAAAGCAATAGTTATTATTTTTGACAAACAAAGATCTTGGATGTCAAAATCATTAAAAGCACAGACAACCGCATTATCACTAACTGGTACCAAAAACCTACTTGGTCAGGTAGGTACTTAAATTTTCACTCTTACCACCCCTCTAACATGAAAATAGGTACTATCATTAATCTTGTAGACCATGCTATCCTCCTTTCTAACGAACAATTTTGGACCTCAAATTTAGATTTAATTTTCAAAACCCTTACACAAAATTCCTATCCCCCACATCTTATAAAATCCGTCACAAACAATAGACTCACTTTTTTAAAAAACAAAATAACTAACCCCAACCTAAGTTTAATTTCCACAAAAGACAATAATTTTGAAGGTACCATTTGCCTTCCTTACATCAAAGAACTTTATCCGACGTGGAAAAAACTTTTTTACAACGCAAATCTCCGTTTAGTATGCAACATCGATTTAACTCTCAACTCCCTCTTCTCAAATTTAAAACCGCGCACTAGTTTAGAACGAGTATCCAATGTGGTCTATAAAATATCTTGCAATGACTGTGATTCCACCTATATTGGCGAAACAGGACAGAACCTTATCAAACGTTTGAAACAACACGATAATAATTCAAAAAACAAAAATCAAGGGAAAACAATGATCGCAGAACATTTAAAACTAAATAACCATACTTTCAATTTTTATGACGCAAAGGTTCTTCATCACGAATCGAAAGTCTCACAAAGGCGCTTTTCAGAATCGGCCTATATTTTCTTGAATCGAAATTATTGTTTAAATAAACGCACAGACACTAGCTTCATTTGCGAAAATTACCAATTTGTTCTAAATAATGTTTCCCAATTCATATCAAATACCTAACACCACGGTTGCACAACACTATCACGCACACTTGCTTAGCGCGCCAAGACGTTGGGTCAAAAACCAGCACATGTGTTTGTTTTTTCTAAAATTTTGACTTCACATCTCGGACACTTACAAACATATTATTCTGTTTGGCACTGGCCTCGGATACAAGTGTTACGTATAATATTTTATTTATTAATCACTTTTTATCTTTTATTCTTTATATTAAAAAAAGAAATTACTGACAGTTAGTGCTTGTCTATAATTATTAATTTTTACAAGTTATATTAATATGTGTTAGTGATAATATAAATAATTCAAGTAAGTAATGTTTTTTGCAATTCTCTTTATATATTCAAATTGTAACGTTACTTTCTGTTTTTTAAATTGTAGAACCACTGAAGATGACGTAGAATTTTACGTCGAAACGTATGGAAAAATAAAGATGTTTTGAAAAAAATCTTTACTTCACTCTCTTTTTTTTACTTGATGTTACGCCCTCCAAGAAATCAATCCTACATTTCAACATCAAATTTAAACATTTTCAACATATATATATATATATATATATATATATATATATATATATATATGAGTGAGTTTTTGAGGGCGATACATCAAACAAAGAAAAGGCAAAGATTTATAAAATAATCTTTAATTCCAAACGTTTCGACATTCAATTTAATGTCATCATCAGTGAATCTAAAAACAGTATAGAAATTAATATAATTATTAATTATAAAATATGTGGATTGGTATAGAAACTATAGATATGAGAGAACAACAAACAGAATATAAAGATAGAACAGGTAATAGAAACTAGATATTAAATAGAAAAAAAAGTAAAAAGAAGAAGGATATATATATATATATATATATATATATATATATATATGATTTAGTAGTTAATTTTGATGTTGAAATATATGAGTGAGTTCTTGAGGGCGATACATCAAACAAAGAATTTCTTTGTTTGATGTATCGCCCTCAAGAACTCACTCATATATATATATATATATATATATATATATATATATAAATATATTTTGATGGGTTATTTAAAATCGGGCAGTAACACCAAGTAAAGAAAAAAACTAAAGTAGTTTTTAAGTACTTTATTGATCCATACATTTCGGTCTTCATCGAGACCGTCATTCAGTGGGAAACTAAAAGATTTAATATGATGTAGGAGGAAATAATATAAAGTTATAACTTATATATAGTATAATAAGTACTTACAGAATTAATTATACAAAAATACACTACACTATTACACTGTGATAAACCAGGCTATTAATAATTGGAACATTTAAACTAATTAGTTTTTTTTGACATTTTTTTTTTGCTTACATTCTAGTGTGTACAAATTGACTAACGTCTAAAAACTGAATGAATTGTGTTTACAATTTTTTGAGAAAGTGTAAAAAGACCGGCAGACATATGTTTTTTGTAAAATAATAAAATATTAAAAATACACGCTCCATTCAGATATATTGGCGTTTTTGAAAATAGTCGAGATTTATTTTATAGTCATTGCAAAGCGAATTGTTGTCAGTTCTTAAATTTATGGCTGTATCCTTGTGTAAAGATATTAAGCATCCTTCGCAAAATCGTCTTTTAAATAAATTATTTTCGAGATGTAGGATCGTGGGATTGGAAAAATCAATGTTATGTTTGAGTTGATTAATATGATCTGTTAATTGTGTTTTATTCTGATTTTTATTTTTAGAATTGTTTTTGTGTTGAGATGTTCTTTTGTGCAGGTTCTGACTAGTTTCACCTATGTAGACGCAATTACAATCTAGACAATTAAGCTTATAAACTAGATTACTTAGAATTCTTGGGTTAAATTTCGATTTTAATTTTGTAAAATGAGTTGAAAAGGTGTTTTCGGAGGTAGAAACTACTCTAATATTATTTTTACTAAAAAGTTTTCTTCACAGGTAATGTAATTGTTTAATGAAAGGTAAACTTATAGTTCCGACGTAGTTTTCAAGGATTGGATTTTCAATTGAATTATTGTGACGGTTTTGGAGATATAGGATTCTATTTTTTGGTATGGATTGGATGAGGTATTGTGGGTAGGAGTTTTTGGTTAGGATTTGTGAAATGAGAGAGAGATTCTTTCTTAAAAATTTACTGCATGACAATAATAATGCGTGGTCTATTAGGTTTATGATTGTGCCTATTTTGATAGAGAGGGGGTGGCAAAAATGGTAATTAAGATATCGAACTGAGTATGTTGGTTTGTGATACCAATCAGTTATTATATTATTATTTTCGCGAAACAGTTGGACATCTAAGAAACTGATAGATTTATTATTTTCTAATTCAGAAGTGAATTATAGGTGCTGGAGATCCCATTGGCGTACCAAATGTTTGGAAATAGAATTTACTATTGAACTCAAAATATGTGTTGGAAATTAAAAATTTTATTGTTTCTCGAAACCAGTGTAGAGAAATTGTGATATGGAAGAATATATCATGCCATTTTTTAGTTATGGCTTCAAGGATAAGGTCAAATGGAACGTTTGTAAACAATGATACTACGTCTAAACTAATTAAAACGTTATCATTTGTAACTGTAATTAGTTTAAGTTTTTCGACAAACTCGAAAGAATTTTTTATGTGAAATGGGGATTGTTTGGTGACCGGAGTTATGGAATTGTTTATATATCTTGATAATTTATAAAGTGGTGAGTTAATGTCTGATACAATAGGTCGGAAAGGTAAGTCAGGTTTATGGATTTTGGGAAGACAGTATAATCTTGGGTGGTAAGGATGTAAGTTTTTTAAATTTGAAGCTATGTCTTTGGGTAACTGTTTATTAGTAAATTCCCAAAATCCATAAACCTGACTTACCTTTCCGTCCTATTGTATCAGACATTAACTCACCACTTCATAAATTATCAAGATATATAAACAATTCCATAACTCCGGTCACCAAACAATCCCCATTTCACATAAAAAATTCTTTCGAGTTTGTCGAAAAACTTAAACAAGTTACAGTTCCAAACGATAACGTTTTAATTAGTTTAGACATAGTATCATTGTTTACAAACGTTCCATTAGACCTTATCCTTGAAGCCATAACAAAAAAATGGCACGATATATCCTTCCATACCACAATTTCCCTACACTGGTTTCGAGAAACAATAAAATTTTTAATTTCTAACACATATTTTGAGTTTGATAGTAAATTCTACTTCCAAACATTTGGTACACCAATGGGATCTCCAGCCTCCTCATCTTTAGCTGAAATAGCCCTTCAACACATAGAATCCATAATTTTAAATTCCTACAACAAACAAATTTTTTACTACCGATATGTTGATGACATCATAACATCTACCCAAACAGTGACACAACAACTCTGGTAAATTCTTTTAATGCCCACAACTAACACCTACAATTCACTTATGAACTAGAAAATAATAAATCTATCAGGTTCTTAGATGTACAACTCTTTCGCGATAATAATAATATAATAACTGATTGGTATCACAAACGAACATACTCAGGCCGTTATCTTAATTACCACTCTTACCACCCCTCTCTATCAAAATAGGCACAATCATAAACTTAATTGACCACGCATTATTATTATCACACAGTAAATTTTTAAGAAAGAATCTCTCTCTCTCATTTCACAAATCCTAACCAAAAACTCCTACCCACAACACCTCATCCAATCTATAACAAAAAATAGAATCTTATATCTCCAAAACCGTCACAATAATTTAATTGATAACCCAAACCTTGAAAACTACGTCGGAACTATAAGTTTACCTCTCATTAAAGAATTACATTACCCGTGGAGAAAACTTTTCAATAAAAATAACATTAGAGTAGTTTGTACTTCCGAAAACACTTTTTCAACTCTTTTTACAAAATTAAAATCAAAATTTAACCCAAGAATCTTAAGTAATCTAGTTTATAAGCTTAATTGGCTAGATTGTAATTGCGTCTACATAGGTGAAACTAGTCAGAACCTGCACAAAAGAACATCTCAACACAAAAACAATTCTAAAAATAAAAATCAGAATAAAACACAATTAACAGATCATATTAATCAACTCAAACATAACATTGATTTTTCCAATCCCACGATCCTACATTTCGAAAATAATTTATTTAAAAGACGATTTAGCGAAGGATGCTTAATATCTTTACACAAGGATACAGCCATAAATTTAAGAACTGACAACAATTCGCTTTGCAATGACTATAAAATAACTCTCGACTATTTTCAAAAACGCCAATATATCTGAATAGAGCGTGTATTTTTATTATTTTATTATTTTACAAAAAACATATGTCTGCCGGTCTTTTTACACTTTCTCAAAAAATTTTAAACACAATTCATTCAGTTTTTAGACGTTAGTCAATTTGTACACACTAGAATGTAAGCAAAAAAAAAAAATTGTCAAAAAAACTAATTAGTTCAAATGTTCCAATTATTAATAGCCTGGTTTATCACAGTGTAATAGTGTAGTGTATTTTTGTATAATTAATTCTGTAAGTACTTATATATAAGTTATAACTTTATATTATTTCCTCCTGCATCATATTAAATCTTTTAGTTTTCCACTGAATGACGGTCTCGATGAAGACCGAAACGTATGGATAGATAAAGTACTTAAAAACTACTTTAGTTTTTTTTTCTTTACTTGGTGTTACTGCCCGATTTTAAATAACCCATCAAAATATAATATCAACACCAAACTCACATATTTCAATATATATATATATATATATATATATATATATATATATATATATGAGTAAGTTCTTCAAGGGCATACATCAAATAAAAGGCAAAGATTTAGAAGTTAATCTTTAGTTTTTCCAAACGTTTCGACATAGGATTTTATGTCATCATCAGTGGATCTACAGAATGAACATTGAAAAATTAATATAAGCTAGGAAAAAATGACAGAAATTGTAAAAAGACCTATAGATATAAGTAATATAATTATAACAATAACAATTACAACTAAACAGATAGATAAACAAGAGAAATGAAAAGTAAAAAGAAATATATACAAACATACAAAAGCGTAATATATATATACATAAATATACACATAAACAAGCATATATATATATGATATACATGTACAAACCCGTACACATATACATATATATACACATAATACGTATATATAAATATATACATACGGACATGTACACATGTATACACAAATATATATATATATATATATATATATATATATATATATATATTATATTATTATATTATATATATATATATATATATACATAAAAATAGTGCTAGTAGTTGTATTAAAATTGGTTACAAGTCGGAGTCCAGATTTATAAAAAAGTTTTTTTCAAGGAACATACAATTCTTTAATGTATGGCAAATATATGACACCAGAATGAGTTTCTGAGTCAGGCAAATCGTTATGTACTGTGGAATTGTCCATTTTATTCAAAAGGTACGTTCGTCTGTTACTAGTTACGGAATTTATAAGTTTTAAGGGATAGGAGTTATCTGTTAGAATTTTTGTAATTAAATTTATGTTGTTGTCCCAAAATGTCCCAAATTGCGTGGTCAGTTAGATTTATTATAGTATCTATTTTCATTTTGAGTGGATGATAAGAAAAGTAATTAAGGTAACGTTCAGAGTTAGTTGGTTTTTGGTACCAATTTGTTATTAGTTTGTTATCCGCAGTACGTATAAGTTTTATGTCTAAGAAACTTATCGAGTTCATTGTCTCCAATTCTACTGTAAATTTTAATTTTTTATTGACGTTATTAAATTGATCAATTATCATAGTGACATCATCACTAGGGATACAAGTGATAATGTCATCTACATAACGGTAATGAAAAATATGTTTATTGTAATTTTTAAAAATTGTATTGTAAAAGTTGTAAAGATATTTCTGCTAGAGATGGACTTGCTGGGAACCCCATTGGCGCCTCAAAAATTTGATAATAGAAAGAGCCATTGAATTCAAAATAAGTGTTAGAGACAATGAACTTGACCAGTGCAAAGATAAAGAAGTCAACGGGAAAATTTCATCCCATCTGATTGTTATAGCATCTAAAATAAGATCTAGGGGTACATTAGTAAAAAGTGAGACTACGTCTAAGCTAATTAGTTTGTACTTGTCTGGTATATAATTTATCTTGTGTTTTAAGTCAGTAACGAGTTCATAAGAATTTTTTATGTAGTGTGGTGATTGTTTTGTTATTGTAGTTATAATGTTACTTATGTATTTCGAGAGTTTATATAGAGGGGTATTAATGTCTGAAACTATTAGTCTAAAAGGTAAATTATTTTTGTGGATTTTGGGAAGGCCATAAAGTCTGGGGAAATATGGGTGTAAATTTTTCAGGTCAGAAGTTATCTCTTTGGTTAGTTGTTTGTTTGCTGTAAGTTTGTCTAAATATTTATGGCACGTACGGTTTATGTAGTCAGTTGGATCGTTATTGGTAATTTTGTAAGTATTAGTGTCAAGTAATTAGGACTTAGGCAAAAATAATTTTTTATGGCTTTTGTATTGGTAATTTACAAAAAATAATTGGTAATTTTTCGTAAATTACCAATACAAAAGCCATAAAAAATTATTTTTGTCTAAGTCCGTACATATCCCTTACATCTGGCCAACAGAACTCCATAACAGTGTGTTACAAAATCTTGTGAAGTCAAAACATTTACAAATATCCTCGGAAAAAATCGAGTGTTTTTAACAAAAAATATTAGTGAATGGATATACGTATAAATTATTACAGGTAAATAATTTTTGCTTCTCAATTTAATACAAAACCTTTTTTAGTTAATTTTTATTACTCTTTACACTGTTACATAATCCATTCCTTTATAATTCGTCTGAATAATCTGTAATAATCATCATTAATTAATGTTAATCAATAGTTTTAAAAAACATTGTCTTGACAGAATAAACCTGATGATAATATATCTATATATATATATATATATATATATATATATATATATATATATATACTCGTATATATATATATATATATATATATTTTTGAATAGTCTTGAATTTGATGTTGATATATATGTTTAATTTGAGTTTAATATTCGGGCGTAACATCAATAAAAATAGTATGAGTTTTTTTAAAAAAAAATTATTTATTTAAAATCCATACGATTCGGCTAGCATCTTAGCCATCATTCAGTGGTAATCAAGTTAACTATAAAAATTGAAACTAAATAAATTATATGAAAGGAAATTTCATGGAAAAACAATAATAATAATAATAGTAATAAAACACTTACAATTTTGTATCCTAATATAGCATATGAAACCTTTATTAATCCATGGTATGAGTATGTGCACATTGATAAGATATGTATTTTTTAACACAAACATCACAAATGGTAAAACACACTAATAATCATGATAACTTGACAAGTTGTCGAAACTATGTATTTACTCTTCGGAGTTTAGGATAGAAATGTCACAACTTTCTCAAAGTAGTTTTTAGCATGTGTTGATATTTTTTGGAAAATTTAAAAGGCGATGGGATTTTGTTATTTTTTAAGGAATTTTGACACGCTATTATTGTTTTTACAATTACATAACGACAAAGTTATAAACAAACGCTTTGACAATACGGCCCTGAACGAAGCGAACACGTGGTTTCTTAATAGCGTGTCAAAATTCCTTAAAAAATAACAAAATCCCATCGCCTTTTAAATTTTCCAAAAAATATCAACACATGCTAAAAACTACTTTGAGAAAGTTGTGACATTTCTATCCTAAACTCCGAAGAGTAAATACATAGTTTCGACAACTTGTCAAGTTATCATGATTATTAGTGTGTTTTACCATTTGTGATGTTTGTGTTAAAAAATACATATCTTATCAATGTGCACATACTCATACCATGGATTGATAATGGTTTCATATGCTATATTAGGATACAAAATTGTAAGTGTTTTATTACTATCATTATTATTATTGTTTTTCCGTGAAATTTCCTTTCATATAATTTATTTAGTTTCAATTTTTATAGTTAACTTGATTACCACTGAATGATGGCTAAGATGCTAGCCGAAACGTATGGATTTTAAATAAATAAATTTTTTTTAAAAAAACTCATACTATTTTTATTGATGTTACGCCCGAATATTAAACTCAAATTAAATATATATATATATATATATATATATATATATATATATATATATGATTTAGTAGTTAATTTTGATGTTGAAATATATGAGTGAGTTCTTGAGGGCGATACATCAAACAAAGAAAAGCCAAAGATTTATAAAATAATCTTTATTTCCAAACGTTTCGACATTCAATTTAATGTCATCATCAGTGGATCTAAAAACAGTATGAAAATTAGCATATCTAGGTAATTATAATATATGTGGATTGGTAAAGTAACTATACAATAAGAGAAAAATTAACAAACAGCAACACTTAACAACAAACCAAATATAAAAGATAGGAAAGGTAGTAGAGACTAGAATTAAATGAATAATTAAAAAGTATAGGCAAAAATATTTAAGTACACTCATATAAACCTACGCATATATACATATATATACATACACATATACACACATATACATATATATATATATACATATATATATATATATATATATATATATATATATACATGCATATATCCATATACACACACATATAAACATATAATACACATATATATATATATACAGATACAACAATATATACCTATATATGTACACATATACATGTAAGACTATACACATATAAATATACGTATATACATACATGCAACGTGCATGCATATTCACAACGACGTACATGTACATGTATGAACCATACATATACTCATACCTATCTATGTAACTATAGCTATACACGTATACCCATACATATACGCATAAACATGTATATATACCTATATACACACATATATATATATATATATATATACATATATATACATATATATATATATATATATATATATATATATATATATACACAATACATATATATATACATATGTACATAAATGCTCACAATATATATATATATATATATATATATATATATATATATACATATAGAATTTTATGATGGCAGAATCAATGTTAATAGTTCGGACTAACAATAGCATAAATCTAAGAACCGACACAAATATTTTACATGACACTTATATAAACATCATTAATAATTTATAAATTTTTTTTCATTTATCTTATTCTTTTCAATAAATTAATTTGTTTTTTCAATTTTATCGATTTTTTGTATGCGATAGCACTCCTTTTGTTTACATTATAATGATATCCATTCTGTCTCCATCTAGATAAGTACTTCAAATTTGTTTAGAATATTTCTGTAAGTGTTATGTGTTTCTTTAGTACTGTGTCAAGCATTGCAAGGAATAGTTGGTGTTTTTTGTATATCAAAAATTAAATGAAATTTAAATAAGTTATTAAAGAATGTGTAGTATATAAGTAACTGTTTTTGAAATTACACTGAAGATGAGACACACCATAGTCTCGAAACGTCTGTAATCATAAAATAAAGTTGTGTTAAACAAATCTGAGTGCTGTTTTGTTCATATTAAACAATTAATATATACATATATATATATATATATATATATATATATATCTTGATAGTTTATTTTTATATATATATATATATATATATATATATATATATATTGATTGTTTCTTTTCCGAACAGTAAATCCAATAATAAAAACAGACAGAATAAACCTGATGATGGAACGTACCTAGTTCCGAAACGTCGTATTAAACATCTTCAAAAAACAAATTGTTTTTTATTATTGGATTTACTGTTCGGAAAAGAAACAATCAATATATTGAAAAAATCCAGGACTTATCTATTGAATATACTCCAGAACACAATGGGACGAAATTTCTTTCAATCACTGTCAAACACTTCAGACCACAAGCACCACACTCTGATGAAAACATTTTCAAAACTCAATATTAAATATGCAAAAGCCATCAACAAAAAAATATTTTTATTACGATGTAAAAATGAATGGATTATACCGAATTTCATAACTAATATTATCAACCAACAGTTTTTACAAACAACTTCAAATATATATAAAATTGAGCGGCAAATATCATTCTTACAAAATTCAGTACTTAAAATTAGAAATAAAAAATTCTTTTATTGACATAAAAAATAAAAAAACACGAATAGATCAGATAATAAATACACTCCGAGAAACAATAGATGAAAATACTTTTAATAAATTTTTAGAATTCGAAAATAAAAAATACGATAAACACTTTCATATTATTAAAAATAAACAAATACAGAAATTGAAAAATCTTATACAAATTCGAGATAAAAATTATCCATTTCATGTTTCTAAATTTTCGATAGACAAATGGCTAATAAATAAAACCAATATAGTCATTCCAGAAAATATCCAATACATTTTAGCACTCGGTCCAAAATTCAATTACGCACCTAGTAAATACAGAAATAATGACTTCATAAAAATTTTAAGTAACATAGAATACAATATCAGGAACATTGAGACTGACAAGCAAAATCGAATCAGGTCAAAACTATGTGAAAAACTAGTTAAACATTTAAAAAAAATTGATAATAGTTTCCAACATATTCATCTTAAAAGACTACACAAAGATATAGCGGAGACCAAATTATTCATTAAATCTAATAATATAATTGTTTGTCCAGCAGATAAAGGCAATATGACGGTAATCCTTGACAAAGAATTTTATACTAACACTACATTACGAATGCTAAAAGATGATACTACTTACAAAATCATTAC
Source organism: Ctenocephalides felis (assembly GCF_003426905.1). NCBI lineage: Eukaryota > Metazoa > Arthropoda > Insecta > Siphonaptera > Pulicidae > Ctenocephalides > Ctenocephalides felis. The sequence continues at coordinate 59,980,680 of NW_020537646.1, read as the reverse complement.
AAATGATCCAACACAACAATTTTCTAGACAATCAATTAAATTAATTAATGAATTAAAAAATAAAAAATTCATTTCTGACAAATTTGCCTATAATTTAAAAGTACAACATCCTATTTCCCCAAAAATGTATTGTCTCCCCAAAGTCCACAAACCTGAATGCTCCTTTAGACCCATTGTATCCTACGTTGGCTCCCCATTCTATAATATCGCTAAACACATTGCTAATATTTAAAAAAAAATGTCACAATTTCCTCTCCTCACTATGTAAAGAACTCTTACCAATTTGTGGATCTAATCAAAGACCGAAACATTACGGACGATCAAATTTTTCTAAGCCTTGATGTAATTAACCTTTTCACATGTGTTCCCCATGATTTAATACTTGATTCAATTGAAAAACGCTGGCCCACTATTTGTAACTACACCGACTTTCCCATAACTACTTTCAAACACATCATTAACACTGTCCTGAATTGCTCTTATTTTAATTGTTTCAATAATTTTTATCTACAAATCAAAGGTACTGCTATGGGTTGCCCATTATCCCCTGGCATTATAGACCTAGTTTTACAAACCCTTGAAATTTCCGTTTTCTCCACATTAAATTTCCAAATATATTTTTATGTCAGATATGTAGATGACACTTTTTTTATAATAGACAAAGAACAATCAGATATGATAATCGATACCTTTAACAATTACAATAAGAGCATTCAGTTCACACATGAAACACAAATCGACAACAAATTAAACTTTTTAGACGTGACTGTACACAAAATTGACAACATTATTTGCACAAATTGGTACAGAAAAACTACATGGTCCGGGAGATACCTTCATTACGCGTCATATTGTCCCAAAAATTATAAAGTCAATACAATCATTTCTTTGATAGACCACGCAATCATGTTGTCTCACTCTTCTTTTCATACCCAAAACACAACATTAGTAACTAAAACTTTATTAGAAAACGGACATCCCCTCACCCTCATCAATTCCATTACCAATAAAAGACTTTCCTATCATAAAAGTAACAATTATCAATCCATCTCCAAGTTATTCCAAGACAACAATATTAAACCAACTTTTCACAGCATGCCTTACATTGAAGGCTTATTTGATTATTTTGCCAAATTACTCAAAGAAGAAAATATTTTCATTTCAGGAACAGCTCTATATTCTTTTAAAGAAATGTTTTCAAAAATTAAATCCACCACCCCTCCTAAATTCAATACTAACATAGTTTATTCCATCCCTTGCAAAAATTGTCAAAAACAATACATTGGCCAAACATCACAGTACATTCATAAGAGAATGAGACAACACGAATTAAGCGTCACTCATCATAAAAGCCGAAATTTCCAAAGTACTCTTGTTCAGCATTCCATCGAAAACTCACATAATTTCACCTTTGAACCCAATATTTTATATAGAGAGGATTGTACTTTTAAAAGACTTTTTTCTGAAAGCAGTTTAATCTTTTTGAATTCGTCAAAAAGTGTTAATAAAAGATCAGATCACAATATCATTCATGACTCATATTTAAATTTTTTAAACCTGATTAAAAATAATTAATCCTAATAATTTTTGAGTGTGTATATATATATACATGTATATATGTTATAATATATGTACATCCATATATGTGCTTATATGTATGTTTTTGTGTGTACACTATATACATGCACTTGCATATATGTTCATGTATATAATTGTGGATACATTAATATATAGATATGTGCATATGTATTTATGAGTATGTAGGCGTGCATGTACATGTGCATGTAAGTATGTATATATATATATATATACATAATATTTCTCAACATTTACTAAAGCAATATTTCCACTTTTTTAGTAAATTACCAAACAAGAGCCAGAAAAAATCATTTTTGCCAAGAATTCCGTGCGTTGTCCTTTACATCTGGCAGACAGAAATCCATATCAGTGTGTTTAAGTCTTGTGTAGTCGTAACATCTACAAATATCTTCCAAAAAAATCGAGTGTTTTTAACAAAAAAATATTAGTGATATGGATATATAAATTATTACAGGTAAATAATTTTTGCTTCTCAATTTTATATAAAACCTTTTTTAGTTAAGTTTTATTACTCTTTACCCCGGTACATAATCCATTCCTTTATAAAATTTTTTTTTTTCTAATTAATCTGTATTGACCATCGTTAATTAATGTTAATCAATATTTTTTTAAAAAACATTGTATTTGACAGAATAAACCTGATGATGGAACGTACCTAGTTCCGAAACGTCGTATTAAACATCTTCAAAAAACAAATTGTTTTTTATTATTGGATTTACTGTTCGGAAAAGAAACAATCAATATATTGAAAAAATCCAGGACTTATCTATTGAATATATATATATATATATATATATATATATATATTTATTATTTAGGTTTTTTATATATATATATATATATATATATATATATATATATATATACATATACATATACATACATGCATATATACGTATATACAATTACATGTATACACATATACATATGCACATACATACAAACATACATGTAAATAAGTAACATACATATATATACATACATACATACAAATACATATATATATAAACATACAATATATGTAAACTCGTATATATGTAAAGCAAACAAATTATTTATGAAGATGGATAATACATATAAAATACAAGTGGACTTACATTACGTTGGTTAGTTACATATAGAGAAGTGTACAACAGCACTAGAGATTGGCACTAACATTTATACAACTAACTTGTCAGCACTATGCATTTTTTATATAATTTTTTTGTATGATGTAAACAGAAAAATGATAGTTTTATTGAACAAAAATGTAAGTAGAATTATGTAATTTCTGCCACGACTTCTGTACTTTGCTAGTACCGAGGCATGTATAAAAGTCACCACATGTTTTGAGAGATTTTTAAGGGTCATTCCAGGATTGTTATGGGCGGGTAGGTAGAAAATAGTCGGAAGTTGAAACTAGTAATGTTAGGCTAGGTTTGTATGGTTAGAATTAGGAGAAAAAAAATTGGAAATGTTATTTAGTATTACTAAGTAGTTATACTAATAACTCAAAAATCTAAAATAAAAAAATTTTAAGGTTTATTCAAAATTTGCTATGTATGGGTAGGTAAAGCTCGGGTATCAAGGCCGAAGTTAAACTAGGAAGTGTTGGCAAGGTTAGTAAGGTCAATTAGTTTTGTTCAGAGGAGATAAATTTGGAAACATTATTTAGTATTACTTGGTAGTTATCGCAGAGTAAGGAGGAATCCGATCTTTTGTTCACCACGTGGTCACATATTGATATGAAACAAGATTCTGCAAAACGTCTCTGAATGGTGTTCCGTTCATGGTAGAGAATACTGGCATTATAAAAGTTAAAGGAGTGTTTGAAATTTTTTATGTGTTCTGTTATCATAGTTTGGTTTTGGTTGGGGTTTTTCGAATTATCGTCGTGTTGTTTGAGTCTTTTTATTAAATTTTGTCCGGTTTCACCTATGTAAGTAGAAGGGCAATCATTGCAATTTATTTTGTAGACAATGTTGGAAGTACGTTCTATACTAGTGGGAGATTTCAGGTTTGTGTAGAGGGATTTAAGAGTTAGATCTATGTTGCAGGTTAGTCTGATGTCTACCTTATGAAAAAGTTTTTTCCACACTGGAAAAAGTTCTTTTACGTAAGGTAAACAAACGTTGCCTATATAGTTATTGTCTTTAGAATTTTTTTCTGGGGAAAAAGAAGAATGCATACTGTTGAGGGTTTTAAGTCTGTTGGAGGTGACGGAGTTGATGAGGTGCGGTGGATATGAGTTGTTAATTAAAGTTGTGCGGATGAGGGATAAGTTAGAGGGCCAAAATTGTTTGTCTGAGAGTAGGATGGCATGGTCGACTAAATTAATAATAGTGCCTATCTTCATGCTAGAAGGGTGGTAAGAATGATAATTTAAATACCTACCCGACCAAGTAGGTTTTTGGAACCAATTGGTGATAATTCGATTGTCTGCGGTTTTTATAATTTTTACGTCTAAAAAGCTGATAGAATTTTCTTGTTCTTTTTCAAACGTAAAGGAGAGATGCTCATTAAATGAGTTAAAACTATGAAGTAAGAGTTCGAAATTTTTAACAGGAACACAAGTAAGGATGTCATCAACATATCTGTAATAAAAATGAAGGTCTAGATTGTAGGAATTAAAAACTTTCAACTCTAAGTGTTGTAAAGCAATTTCTGCGAGTGAAGGGGAAATAGGAGAACCCATAGGTGTGCCAAATATTTGAAGGTAAAAATGGTCGTTGAATTCGAAATAAGTGTTCGAAACTATGAATTTTATGGACTCGAGAAACCAATGCAGTGATAATGTTGTATGACATGAGATTTCGTCCCATCTAGCAGTGATGGATGGATCCCTATTCACAAATGTCCCCCTACAATTAATTTTAGATGCCATCACTGCTAGATGGGACGAAATCTCATGTCATACAACATTATCACTGCATTGGTTTCTCGAGTCCATAAAATTCATAGTTTCGAACACTTATTTCGAATTCAACGACCATTTTTACCTTCAAATATTTGGCACACCTATGGGTTCTCCTATTTCCCCTTCACTCGCAGAAATTGCTTTACAACACTTAGAGTTGAAAGTTTTTAATTCCTACAATCTAGACCTTCATTTTTATTACAGATATGTTGATGACATCCTTACTTGTGTTCCTGTTAAAAATTTCGAACTCTTACTTCATAGTTTTAACTCATTTAATGAGCATCTCTCCTTTACGTTTGAAAAAGAACAAGAAAATTCTATCAGCCTTTTAGACGTAAAAATTATAAAAACCGCAGACAATCGAATTATCACCAATTGGTTCCAAAAACCTACTTGGTCGGGTAGGTATTTAAATTATCATTCTTACCACCCTTCTAGCATGAAGATAGGCACTATTATTAATTTAGTCGACCATGCCATCCTACTCTCAGACAAACAATTTTGGCCCTCTAACTTATCCCTCATCCGCACAACTTTAATTAACAACTCATATCCACCGCACCTCATCAACTCCGTCACCTCCAACAGACTTAAAACCCTCAACAGTATGCATTCTTCTTTTTCCCCAGAAAAAAATTCTAAAGGCAATAACTATATAGGCAACGTTTGTTTACCTTACGTAAAAGAACTTTTTCCAGTGTGGAAAAAACTTTTTCATAAGGTAGACATCAGACTAACCTGCAACATAGATCTAACTCTTAAATCCCTCTACACAAACCTGAAATCTCCCACTAGTATAGAACGTACTTCCAACATTGTCTACAAAATAAATTGCAATGATTGCCCTTCTACTTACATAGGTGAAACCAGACAAAATTTAATAAAAAGACTCAAACAACACGACAATAATTCGAAAAACCCCAACCAAAACCAAACTATGATAACAGAACACATAAAAAATTTCAAACACTCCTTTAACTTTTATAATGCCAGTATTCTCTACCATGAACGGAACACCATTCAGAGACGTTTTGCAGAATCTTGTTTCATATCAATATGTGACCACGTGGTGAACAAAAGATCGGATTCCTCCTTACTCTGCGATAACTACCAAGTAATACTAAATAATGTTTCCAAATTTATCTCCTCTGAACAAAACTAATTGACCTTACTAACCTTGCCAACACTTCCTAGTTTAACTTCGGCCTTGATACCCGAGCTTTACCTACCCATACATAGCAAATTTTAAATAAACCTTAAAATTTTTTTATTTTAGATTTTTGAGTTATTAGTATAACTACTTAGTAATACTAAATAACATTTCCAATTTTTTTTCTCCTAATTCTAACCATACAAACCTAGCCTAACATCACTAGTTTCAACTTCCGACTATTTTCTACCTACCCGCCCATAACAATCCTGGAATGACCCTTAAAAATCTCTCAAAACATGTGGTGACTTTTATACATGCCTCGGTACTAGCAAAGTACAGAAGTCGTGGCAGAAATTACATAATTCTACTTACATTTTTGTTCAATAAAACTATCATTTTTCTGTTTACATCATACAAAAAAATTATATAAAAAATGCATAGTGCTGACAAGTTAGTTGTATAAATGTTAGTGCCAATCTCTAGTGCTGTTGTACACTTCTCTATATGTAACTAACCAACGTAATGTAAGTCCACTTGTATTTTATATGTATTATCCATCTTCATAAATAATTTGTTTGCTTTACATATATACGAGTTTACATATATTGTATGTTTATATATATATATATATATATATATATATATATGTATTTGTATGTATGTATGTATATATATGTATATTACTTATTTACATGTATGTTTGTATGTATGTGCATATGTATATGTGTATACATGTAATTGTATATACGTATATATGCATGTATGTATATGTATATGTATATATATATATATATATATATATATATATAAAATAACCTAAATAATAAAATAATATATATATATATATATAAAAAATAAACTATATATATATATATATATATATATATATATGTGTATATATATATATATATATATTTGTGAGCATTTATGTACATATGTATATATATATGTATTGTGTGTATATATATATATATATGTATGTATATATATATATATATATATATGTGTGTATATATGTATATATACATGTTTATGCGTATATGTATGTGTATACGTGTATAGCTATAGTTACATAGATAGGTATGAGTATATGTATGGTTCATACATGTACATGTACGTCGTTGTGAATATGCATGCACGTTGCATGTATGTATATACGTATATTTATATGTGTATAGTCTTACATGTATATGTGTACATATATAGGTATATATTGTTGTATCTGTATATATATATGTGTATTATATGTTTATATGTGTGTATATGGATATATGCATGTATATATATATATATATATATATATGTATATATATATATGTATATGTGTGTATATGTGTATGTATATATATGTATATATGCGTAGGTTTATATGAGTGTACTTAAATATTTTTGCCTATACTTTTTAATTATTCATTTAATTCTAGTCTCTACTACATTTCCTATCTTTTATATTTGGTTTGTGTTTGTTAATTTTGTGTTGCTGTTTGTTAATTTTTCTCTTATTGTATAGTTACTTTACCAATCCACATATATTATAATTACCTAGATATGCTAATTTTCATACTGTTTTTAGATCCACTGATGATGACATTAAATTGAATGTCGAAACGTTTGGAAATAAAGATTATTTTATAAATCTTTGGCTTTTCTTTGTTTGATGTATCGCCCTCAAGAACTCACTCATATATATATATATATATATATATATATATATATATATCTTAATATATATAAATTTAGTGTCACAGCTGTCGTCCGCGATGAACGCCTAAAATACTGAACCGATTTAAAATTTGTTTTGCTCACCGTGTGCATATGGATCCCATTTAGGACATAGGGTATATTAAAAATCTCAATTTATAGCCGAAATTTTATATTATTGAATAAAAAAATATTTTGACATTTTACCATAGAATCAGTTTAAGTTCTGTCGAGAGTCTAGAGTCTAGAGTCTATACGCATGACATCCCGACAAATCCGAATACAATTCTCGGAACATTTGCGGACGACACCATAAGCATGGCAACAAAATGAATCTATTATAGCATCGCTAAAACTACAAGAACACCATTTCGAATTGGTGCTCTGACTCAAAATTGATATAAACGGGTGCCAGGTGACAAAATTGTCTAGACGTTTTTATGAATGGCATCAAAATCCCTACATGCAATAATATAAAATATCTAGGAATGAAATTTGATCACGGAGCAAAGAGATAAAAGCCAGATTTAAACAAATATATTGGATGATAGGAGAGGGTCGAAAATATCGCTTGAGAACAAACTATTAATTTGTAAGGCTGTTATGATACCGATTTCGACATATGGCTGTGGGGGTTGCAAGCGCATCGAATATTGAAATGATATACATTGGTGAAAATCATTGGTAAAAATCATCGAATAAAAAAACATCGCTGTCAAAATAATATAAAATATTTGGAACTTTTAATATAAAATTTTTATTATCATTAAATTCTTCAATATTAATGTAAACATCGGTTTACTAAGTGTAATAAGCATATAATCATAAATTCAGAAAATACGTGTGCATGCTGTAGTAGTGTAGTTGTCTTCGACAAGACGGTGACATGTTTTGCGTGCAAAACTAAATTTAAGTATTCATGTGTGTATTTGAGCTTGGCTGATGTTCGAGCAATATAATAAAAAAAGAATAATGTGGAATTGCAATGTATGTGCTAATCTTGGTAATGACCATTATTAAAATTATCTTTAAGGACAATAACTTGCCAAAGAAAATTTTGTTTAACTGCAAGAACATTAAAGATATTGTCAACTTCAAGAATTTGATTATCACTGAAGATCGGACACCAAGGCAACAACTTCATTATCAAAGATTGAAAGCTCAGCTACTTGAACGCGAGAAAAAGGTAAAATCAATCTTTAAATTAAATATATTATTGGCGTTCATCGAATTATTTCTTTAAACTAACTTTGCCCACAAATAGTAATGTCTTTACATGTTACTATCAAAATGTTCGTGGGTTCAACACTAAAACTTCTGACTGCCTGCTTGCATCGAGTAATCATGCTAACATGGCTAAGAAACGATGTTCACAACTCTGAATTCTTTTGCGACAGTTTCAATGTTTTCAAATGTGATCGAACTTATGGTATCAACAATAAATATCGTTGTGGTCGTGTACTTCTTGCAGTAAAAAAATATATTACTTGTAAATCTTTGAAATTGAACTTTATTTGTGAACCCCTCCCAATGATTGATATTAATGGCTGCAAGTGTATCCTCAAGAATTCAAGCATATTAGTATTGACCGTTTACGTTCCGCCTGATGTATCTACTAAGAATTTTGAAACTTTCCTTGATCTACTAGAATCTTATGTTTCTGACAAAAATATTTTAATTATTGGTGATTTCAATGTTCCTCATTTCGATCAATTATCTCATAATCCTACTAATGCAAAATGAAACTTTATCTATAATTTTATTAACTTATCAGGTCTTAAGAAATACAATTCTATTTTCAATATCAGTGGCAGATTATTAGATTTCGTGTTTTGTTCTTACTTCTGCAACATAATTCATGATACAGAACCCCTATTACCCGAGGACAATTATCATCCTGCTCTTTATATTTCTGTTTCCCTTACATCTTCTTTTTCCAAACCCAATACTTTGCTATTTATTAATAATAACTATCATTACAATCTACAAAGCGGATTAATCTAATCTTTACAGGGAAATTTTAAATACATCGTGGAGTTCTTTGTATACATGTTCGGAGATTAATGATGCATGTGATCTTACTAAGAAAATTAAACGTTCCTAAAACTAAGAAAATTGGTTCCAATAAATTTAAGCCTTGATTTAATTCTTTTAATCTATCATAATAAATACAAGTTAACCAAAATTAGAAAATTAACAAAAACACTTATGAAAGATGCTTATAATTCATATATTATTGACGTTGACAATTCTCTATCGCTTAATCCAAAACTATTTCTGGTCTTTTTTGCGTGATAAGACTGCTTCTAGTATTGTTCCTAATAGATTATGATATCTAGACAAATATTATGATTCTCCTGATGCTATTGTTGATGCATTCAATTCTTACTTTATTAGCGTTTATCAGCCTAAATTTGACATGCCCATTTTGTTTGATCATTATGATAGAATCATGATAGATATAGTTGAAATTGATTAGCACTAGTACTGTGCAGCTTACAATAGCAAGAGTAAAGAACTCAAAAATATTCGGATTCGATAGTATTCCATCTTTCCTTATCCACTTGCATTTTTATTTAATCTATCATTGTATACCAACACTTTTTCGTTTCGATTAGTACCAACTTTTAAACAAAGTGATACATCAAATATTACTAATTACAGACCGATATCGCTATTATCAAACTTTGCTAAAATATTCGAAAAAAATATCTAAAGAGAACTAATTCCATCTGTTAAATCTCTAATTTCTACTAATCAATATGGATTCATGCCTGCCCGTTCTACAATTACAAATCTAATCTGTAAAACAATTTATATCTGAGAATCTTTACACTAATGGTCAAGTTGATGTTATTTACACTGACTTCAGTAAAGCTTTTGACAAAATTTATCATAACATTTTTCTTACTTAATTATCTAAGATTATTCTTAATTCTTCACTTATTCATTTTTTCAAAAGTTGTCTTCATAATCGTAAACAATTTGACTATCTTAATGGATTCTTGAGTAATATTGAAAATGTCAGTACAGGTGTTCCTCAGGGATCCATTCTTGGTCCACTACTATTTATTATTTTTATTAATGACATATTTGAAATTATTAGCTGTTCACATTTATTGTTTGCAGATGATCTCAAATTATATCTCAAAATAAATTCAATTGATGACTGCTTATTATTGCAATCTCAAATTGATTCTTTCCACTCATGGTATGTCTATAACAAACTACATTTAAATATCTCAAAGAGCAAGATTCTTAGTTTTTCACATAAGCGCGTTACAATACATTTTGAATATAAAATCTCATATAATCTATATAACACCTGCGTTGATAGAGGTAATAAAATATCAGACTTAAGAGTTTTATTTGATTCTGGTGAGTTTTTTACTCATCATATAGCTGATATTTGTAATAGAGTATATACATCTTTAGGAATAATACTGAGAAGTTGTAATGAATTCAATTCAAATAATGCATTTCTTTGCATGTACTATGCAAATGTACGTTCTATGGTAGAATATGGATCGATCATTAGGTATCCGCATCAGATCAACAACTCCGATGCGATAGAAAAAGCTCAGCGTAAATTTCTAAAATATCTTTATTATAAAACATACAAAATTTACCCTGAACGTGACTTTGACCACAACACTTTATTAAAAGAATTCGGTATACCTTCTCTTGCCACACGTCGATTTATCTGTAATATTACGTTCTTATTTAAAATTTGCAATAATGCAATAGACCTCTGCCTAATGCCGTCCTCTTGTTCTTAACCAAATATCCTTTAATGTTCCTAGGTTATCTTCGCGTTCTCAATTATTTTTCAATTATCCTACTCCTAAATCTTATTCTCTCTCAAATTCGCTTATTCTACTTATGTTCTCTAACTCCAACATAATCAATAATGAAATAGATATTCATAACGCTTCACCTAATCAAATAAATTCCATCTGCATAAGTTAACCTTTCTATTTATTTTCAAATATCTTTCATTATTTTATCTTATTCTATGTAAACAAATAATATTGTTATATTCTGTATTATGTAACTTTGTGTTAAGTCATCATTAATTTTATTATATATTGTAATTTTATATATTTATATACTAGATGACCCGACAGATGTTGTCCTGTACTCACATCTACCTTTTTTCAATATTCTATACTAATATTTACCGTTCAGATAAAAATAATAATTCTTGTTTTTCGAATTACTATTTACACCAATATATGAGTGATGTTAAATGTAGAACTACTTCAAATAAAATGATTCTCAATTCCCACAGTTAATACTTTAATTATCCCTTTAACAAATATTAAAATATGTTCAATAAAATTGTATATCAAAAATTGAACTCTGCAATTTATAGAACAAATTTATTTCCAATAGCTCAATTTATTTTAATGCCAAAGGGTATACAATTTTTTAGTCATACCTGTAGATTTGAATGTATAAATTGAATGTTTTTTTTTTATTCACGACTAAAACATTGATTATCCAAATTTATCACACAAAAAATCATCGTCAGCCTTTGTGATTTATGGTCATATTGGAGCACATTAAAAATATTCAGACCCAAAACCCTCCATTGACTTGACTGAATATTTCGTATCCAATGCCAAACATATGAATTTTTGACACAATGAAACTTCTAGATAATTTTTTGAGTAAGTAAATTATTTTTGTATTGTGATTTAGTAAAGTAAGGCAAAACACGACTGCATTTAAAAGTTAAAAATATTATTCTGTCAAATTGAATTATAGGCTAAGTTTAATGTGTAATCACTGACAGACTGCATCACCTGTTAGACGCATGTTGACGTAAATCTTATATTATTTTAATTTTTGGCACACCTCAGCTGCTTTTCGGCAATAATAATGTAGACATTACATTTTTCTCATTCATAATCATAAATATATTATATTTTAAAATTGCCTTAGCCTATAAGTGAATAGAAATGTTTGGCAAATGACAGTCTTCACTTGTTTTTAATGTCAAACAATGCTTCAAATATTTTCAAGGTCAAACAATGATAAGCGATTTTTTGTAATTTATTCCATTTATTTCTACAATCTAACTATATTTCTATGAATCTAAAAATTCTAAAAAAATTTCCGAACAAACTTCAGGAAGATTCATGAAAATTCGTATTATAGTTTAGGAGGATTAACCATTCATACATAGTTACAGAAGAATTTTATAATTTTAAATCTTATATATAAAATTCTTTTCAATGATTTCACAAATCAAAAAAAATGTTTTCAAAAATTAAATCCACCACCCTTCCTAAATTCAATACTAACATAGTTTATTCAATCTCTTGCAAAAATTGTCAAAAACAATACATTGGCCATCACAATACATTCATAAGAAAATGAGACAACATGAATTAAGCGTCATTCATCATAAAAGCCGAAGTGTCCAAAGCACTCTTGTCCAACATTCCATTTAAAATTCACATATTTTTACCTTTGAACCCAATATTTTATATAGAGAGGATTGTACTTTTAAAAGACTTTTTCTGAAAGCAGTTTAATCTTTTTGAATTCGTCAAATTGTGTTAATGAAAGATCAGATCATAATATCGTTCATGATTCGTATCTAAATTTTTCAAACCTAATTAAAAACGATTAATCCTTTAATAATTTTGTGTGTATATATACATGTATATATGTAGTAATATATGCACATCCATATATGTGCTTATATGTATGTTTTTATATATACACTATGTACATATAATTGCATTTGATAGACGAGATTTCTAAGTCGTTCGATATAAATTTCGTCTATCAAATAAATTGTTTAGATTGTAATTTAATTTACATAGGAGAAACTAGCCAGAATTTGAATAAACGTTTACAACAACATAAAAACAAATCAAAAAATCCAAGACAATTCGAAACTGTACTTGCAGACCATATTTATAGTTTAAAACACAATATGGACTGGAGCGATTTACATGACGTCGATGTTGATATGCTTCTTGAGTGGACTGTAATTTTTATAATCGGCGAAATGTGAAATCCTCACGATGATTGTTTTAGAAAATAAAACTTCTCTTATATTCACATTAAATTTATTTTATACTATTTTACAAACTTCCTTCTCCTTTGACTGGTAATGCTAGACTGACTATTTATTTCAATTTCAGGCCCGACGGAATATATTTTATAGTCTTATTTTATAACCTAATTACATGAGCCGTCGAACCTGGGCAAGATCGTTCCCTATTTACGGGATTAACAAAATTTTTCCTGACCGTTACATGTAATAATATTTTACAATCTTACGACGACGGTTACACCAGATGTTTTAGTTTAAAAAATCATCCATCCTCCGCCGCTTTAATTATTCACTTATAATTAAGATCAGTAATCAAAATAAGAAATTTAAGCAATGATATGTATATGTAGATACTAATTATAATTACAAAGTAATTGTATATATGACATATATTTGAACAGAGTTAACCAAAAAATATTTCCTAAATATGACATGAATATCTAATACAGAATTAGTTAAAAATCAAATTATGAGATTACATCTTAATAATATACATTCTAGTAAATAATGAAATGAATGATTTGTCAAAATTGTGAGGAAAATTAGTTACTAAATTCAATAAATTAATTTCATCGTTAACCATAATTCTTAATACCAATTTTAAAATTATTGTACTGCAAAAATAAAATAAAGCACAATATAATATTAATTCTGTGGAAATCAATCCTAGTTCACAACTTTTACTGGTAAAATGCACAACTTTAGTAATGGACCTTACAAATGTATCATTTTTTATCTTTACAGAAACTATTATTACCCGTGCAATGCTTCCCAAAAATGCGGTAAGCGCTTTGTATATCAAAAAATGCCCGAGCCTCAAAAACTAAAGTTTATCCGTACCATTGAAAATGCTTATTGGTCTTGAATCAATTATGGATTATACCCGTATTACTAATTTATAAACGTAGGTGGCGTGAGAAATTAAATCGGCGGTTGTCTGTCCTTGCCATATTTCAGGTGTTACATACATTTCCGTTATATTTTCTACAGACTGCATTAATAGGCTGGTTGGTATAATAATCCAGCGTAAAGTATCGCTAAACTCAATCAAATATTGAGTTTTATTTATTTCCAAATTTAAGAATTTAATGATAATTGTATATAATTTTATGAGTGATAGCGCAGCGCAGATTTGAAGCTTAGGCAGTGTTGTACTTTTAACATAGCTTATCATAAATTTTGAAACCGTAACCGTAGTTCACAAAAACCGTGAAATTTTATCCTACAATTTTTTTCTCAAATGCAAAGAGTAACGTAGAATAATTATAATTTTTATGAGAAATATATTATTTTCAAAATCGCGGCAACGGTTCATGATGCAGCTATATACAGCTTCGTTCAAACCTGTCTTAACTCCGGTATGTCTTGCGTTGCGAAATTAGCTAGAGCTGCGCGTGGCGAAAGAATACCGAAACTTATATAAAATTTGGCAATAGACGAGAAAAAGGCTCGAATTGTTACTTGGAATGATAAAATGCAGTAGATAGAAAAAACGTGAAATGCATATCTGACTGGATCCCATAGCAACCCCAAAGAATTTAATTTGTTTGTATTGTCGGTTACATAAAAATCATTGGATTCAAGATTTTCAACTGGTATTGAATCAAGGATACTAACATTGTTGATAACCCATGGCAAATGGAAATTATCATGTTTACAAGTTTGTGTTATCCTTTTCCTAAACTCTTTTGTCTTTTCTAATGAATTTGGCTCAACAGTAATGTCAGCTTTGCAAACATGATTTTGAATAGCGTATGAAATTAAAGAATAGTTTTTTCTTACATCAAATGCGAATTGATTCAAGAATCGGTTAGCTAAAAAATGTGCAGAGGTAGATTTATAAGTTATCATATTTAATTTGAAACATTTAATTTTATCATCGGCATTTTCGTGCCATTGAATTTCTATTAAATTATGATGCCTTTTCTTAACTTAAAATTTTTACTACACTGGTTAAAACAAAATTACAAGATTTAAACCGCTCTAAATTGGTCAAAATGTCTTCTTGTAGTTTGCGACTTAAATAATGCATATCATTCAGAAAAGTGCCCGATGATATTTTTGGGGACGCAACAAATACTACTCGAATTCTGGCACTTCCATTCATAAAAACGGCACGATTGGGCAAGTAATATTCAAATGAATTTAGTGAAGTATTCGGTTCATAATTTGGAATTTTAGAAGCACGTTCTAAATTAAGACGTTCATTTATTAAATTTTTGTACTTCGTTTGAAAACCCGTGTTTTCGTTTAAGTGAGTTTCTAAGTTAAGACTTACAAATCTGCAGTTTGTTTTATATAATGATTTGCATAGAGTTATAGAAAAACTTGGCTTTAACGGTAATGCGACCCTATATCGATTATTTAAATTTGTAGATATATTTAATACACAATTGTCATTACCTTTTTCCGGAATTTCCGTGCGACTAAGCTCCTCTGACTCGCAAAATCTTGATACATTATTCAATAAAATATTGTTTACCGTAAACACCCTTTTACTATTAAACACATTGCCATTGTACGCGTTAATCTCGCCTGACAAAAATAACCCAAACATCGAATCTTGCAATACCGGTAAATTATGGCCTAAAGAAATACTTTTGCCTTTTATTATCTCAAAGAACGAGCCTACACCGATTAACAAATCAATATCGACAGGTATATTAAAGTTTGGATCCGAAAGTGTAATGCTATCAGGTAAATTTAAAAGCGAAGGATCGATATATTGCGACGGGACCTTATTTGCAATTCTTTCTAATATAATAAAAGGTAATCGTTTGGTAAACGTTGATGTCGCATTTGAAACCGATATATAAGCAATGGAATTCCCAGGAATATTTATGCCATTGACCCCAGCCAGCTGTACAGAACTAGAGACCAATTCTAAATTTAAGGATTTTACTAAATTTTGACTAATAATATTAAATTCTGAACCCGTATCGAGCAGACATCGAGTACGAATTTTCTCGCCTATTTTGTTTTTAAGATATACACAAACTGTCGGTAAAAATGCGCACGTGTTTGACAATGTTGCATGTAAAGCCTGTGAGGCAGGTAAAGCTGCAGAGGACGTTTCGGAAATTTGTATAGTGTTAGGTTCAGTTTTTAAAATTTGTTCTGCTTGTAAGTGCAATAAAGTGTTGTGCGATTTATTACACATTTTGCATTTATGTTTTGATCTGCATAATCGGATTGTATGTCCGTCACCCAAACATTTAATGCACCCGTTATTATCGCGAATAAAGTCTATTCTCTTTGGTACTTCCATTTTAATGAATTTCGTACATTCGGAAATATGATGTGCGGCTGAACAAAGTTTACAAACTGCCTGAATATTTGAAACCGTAACTAAAGTCTTACGCTTGATATAATTGTCCGGTTCTGTGTCCAGCTTATTTGAAAGCTCTAAAGCCAAACAACGATTTTCTAAAAATTTAAATAACTCCGACATAGTTGGTATTTCCTTTTGTGCACGAAAGGTATTAAATTTTATTTTAGTTTCTGAATCTAATTTATTTAATAATAAAAAGGCCATTGAAAGATCCCAATTTTCAACCCTTATGCCCAATGCTTTAAGAGAATTTACATTCTGCTGCGCAATATTCAAAAAAGATTTTAAAACTTTGTATGTACCTTTCGAACACATTGGAATATCCATGATTTTTTGTAAATGCGAATAGGCGATTATACACGTATTCTCGAACTTAGCCGACAATAAATCCCATGCCTCAGAGTAATTATTATCAGTGAGGGCTATATTATTAATTACAGCTGCAGCTTCGCCAGACACATGACATTTCAAATAGTACAGTTTTTCAACATCCGATAAATTAACATTTTTGTGGATTGTGGATATAAATAAATCTCTAAAACTAATCCAATTGTTATATTTTCCATCAAAAATTGGAATTTGAATATTTGGTAGTTTTATAGCAGAATTAATGCAATTTTTACTATTATTTACTTTACTATTTGAATTGTCCATGTGATGTGTGAATTTAATAGTTAGTTTTAGATAAAGATTATCGATTAAAATGTCTTCATCCTGCTCATCCAGCGAATCGTGGATGGCTGCCCTAACCTTTTCATACTCCGCGAATCTGTTATCAAACATAATTTTCAGACCCTTAAGCATTTCCGATGAATGTTCGTCCCAACTATGACTGTTCATTCTTTCATGATACGATTTGAAATTTTGACGCCTTTTAATGACTTTTTAAGTTCTGCCATTTTAATTGTCATTAGAACTTAATAAGTTTAATTAAATATAAAATATTTTTGACAAAAAAGCGCAAACCGTTACAAAATATAATATATAACAGGTGTTAGGCAATGCGAACGGAATAATGCAGCGGAATGAATATAAATTAATAAATCTCAAATTAATTAACAATTCTAATGTGATGTTATTAAAATTGGAGTCTAATATAGCAATGATATATATGTATGAGTTGTAAATAAATTAACAATTAGATAATCCAATAATAATTTATAATATTTAATATAACATTTCATAAGATTTAAAACCTAAAGACTAAGTTAATTTAATAATTCAAATTAATTAATTAACTTTTAATTTAATTTCTTAATTTCCTAAAAGACTAAGGAAATTGGCCCAAAATCAAAAAGGCAAGATCCAATTTCAATTAATAATCTATCCAGGTTTATAAAATAAAATAAAACTATGGCTTATCTGGTGTTCTGTTGATTTGACGGGAAACGTGGCGGTATCTTCGAGGGGACCCAAAGATCGTATTGGAGAAGTCACTATAACTCGGATGGTGCTTCACGTTCCTGGTGAATGCCACAAAATAGTAGGCTGGTTGCTTCCGGCGTCGCTATCGGATCAGTATTGGATTCCGACGGTACTTCGAATCAGTAGTGGATTCGAGCAAATGCACTAAAAGCATCCTTTGATTCACCGTAAATTACACGTCAATTTACATAAACAATAACTTTGTTAATGCTTAAATCACTGCTCTTTAAAACAACTTTAATTTATCAGGTGTATTTGTAAACTGAAATTTGAATACTTTTTACAGTCTCACTTTCGCAATCACTTTTAATTTAATCTCAGTTATTTTGATATGTTTATTATTAGTATTAGTACTAATAAGCTTTTGTCTTGATAACTGGTCCGTCCAAAGCTTAAATGCGTGGCTCAAAACGTTGATTAAAATCAACTTTAAATATCCGGCTCGAAGGACCAAATGGAGCGATTTACATGACATCGATGTTGATATGCTTCTTGAGTGGACTGTAATTTTTATAATCGGCGAAATGTGAAATCCCCACGATGATTGTTTTAGAAAATGAAACTTCTATTATATTCACATTAAATTTATTTTATACTATTTTACAAACTTCTTTCTCCTTCGACTGCTAATGCTAGACTGACTATTTATTTCAATTTCAGGCCCGACGGAATATATTTTATAGTCTTATTTTATAACCTAATTACATGAGCCGTCGAACCTGGGCAAGATCGTTCCCTATTTACGGGATTAACAAAATTTTCCTGACCGTTACACGTAATAATATTTTACAATCTTACGGCGACGGTTACACCAGATGTTTTAGTTTAAAAAATCATCCATGGACTTTTCTAACCCGACTGTACTACAATTCGAACAAAATGTATTTAAACGAAGAATTATAGAGGGATCTTTTTTAACTATTTATAACAATAAGACAATAAATAAACGGAATGAACTTAACACGCTATGCGACACAAATCTCTTTTATTTAGATAACATTTCCAAATTTCTTACAAAACAATAAAAGCGTCGCGCAAAGGATTCGCAATTCGTTCCACACATGTGTAGAATCTTGGTAAAAATATTTTTTAAAAATGTCTTTCTCCATTATATCTTCAACCAGTCTACAAATAACACACTATCCATTTGTGATTTTTTAAAATTAGTATTTTGTGAAAATATTGTGTAATTTCAAGTTTAATGCTTATAATACATAGTGTAGTGCATTACCGTATCCTGATACCATGGATTATTAAAATTTTCCAATTTAGCACTAAGATTAACTATTTGTAAGTACTATTTACTATTTTATTTTTTCTTTTCATTCCAATTCAATTGTTTTAGTTTTTAATTTTATTTTTAGTTTCCACTGAATAGAGGCTAGGATTATAGCCGAAACGTATGGATTTAAAATAAATTTTTGAAAGAAATTCATGTTTTTTATTGATGTTATTCCCGATTATTAGACTTTGTTAATACATATGTCAACATCAAATTCAGAATCTTACAATATATATATATATATATATATATATATATATATATATATATATATATATTGAATGGTAGAATCTTGGATTTGTGTATATTTTGTAGAGTTTCGAACAAGAATCCAAAAATAATACAAAATAAAAAAACAAGAAAAGTTTTTAATAAACAATTTCTTTATTTAATTATTTGTTTACTGTCAACGTTTCGGAACTAGGTACGTTCCATCTTCAGGACATCTGTCAAGAAACATGATCTTGATGAGATTTAAGCAAACAATATGTTTAGGAATAGAAAATAGATTTTTCTTAAATAATAAATTAATTGTAACAAATAATAATGTACAGAAATATGATAATATGATCAAAATGAAAATGATAAAAATAAATGAGTGGATTATCAGAACAGGATATTAAAAATTTTTAATATCCTGTTCTGATAATCCACTCATTTATTTTTATCATTTTCATTTTGATCATATTATCATATTTCTGTACATTATTATTTGTTACAATTAATTTATTATTTAAGAAAAATCTATTTTCTATTCCTAAACATATTGTTTGCTTAAATCTCATCAAGATCATGTTTCTTGACAGATGTCCTGAAGATGGAACGTACCTAGTTCCGAAACGTTGACAGTAAACAAATAATTAAATAAAGAAATTGTTTATTAAAAACTTTTCTTGTTTTTTTATTTTGTATTATTTTTGCATTCTTGTTCGAAACTCTACAAAATATATATATATATATATATATTGAATGGTAGAGTCTTGGATTTGTGTATATTTTGTAGAGTTTCGAACAAGAATCCAAAAATAATACAAAATAAAAAACAAGAAAAGTTTTTAAAAAAAAACAATTTCTTTATTTAATTATTTGTTTATTGTCGACGTTTCGGAACTAGGTACGTTCCATCTTCAGGACATCTGTCAAGAAACATGATCTTGATGAGATTTTAGCAAACAATATGTTTAGGAAAAGAAAATAGATTTTTCTTAAATAATGAATTAAATTGTAAAAAATATAATAATGTACAGAAATATGATAATATGTTCAAAATAAAAATGATAAAAATAAATGAGTGGATTATCAGAACAGGATATTAAACATAATAGAAAATTTTTTTGAAAGTTATGGAAATTTTTTAAGAAAAGGTTAATGACAAAGTTGAATTAATTACCTGTATGTTTGAATATTTGTTAGCACTTTTTCACTAAACAAGCTTTTTTAACAAAAATGATTTTGTGAGTTAATTTTCCGCCGAATAATTAGATTTTGTAAATCAAAATTACTAAAAAATTTTGTCTTTTTTAAAATTATTATTTGAAAACACAAATAATATTGTTCTCTGGATGTTGTTCGATTGGTTTACGAAAATTAACTAAATGAAACTGGTGTGCCCTTTGTAACACGTGTAAACACTTGAACGAGAGATGTGAGATTGTATGTGTGTGTTTTTATATGTCAGGGTGTGAATACTTAAATTGTTGATCTTAAAGGGAAGTCGATATTAATTGTTTGTCAAAAAGTGTAAAAAATTTAAATATGAATCATGTAATAGGTTGTGATCTGATCTAATGTTGACACTGTTAGAAACGTTTATGAGGATGAGACAACTCTCCGCGAATAACCTTCTAAAGATGCAACTTTCGTGATATAAAATCTTTGGAGTGAAATTAAATGAATGGGCGTTTTCTATAGAGTGTTGTACTAGGGTACTTTTGAAATTTTTTTGTTTATGGTGGACCACACTTAGTTCATGTTGTCTCATTCTCTTGTGTACATATTGGGAGGTTTGTCCAATATATTGAAAAGCACAGTCATTACAAGAAACAGAATATACTACATTAGTATTGAGATTGGATGGGGTGGGGGATTTAATGTTCGTAAAGAATTGGTTGAAGGAGTGTAAGGATGAGCCTGATACTAAAATGTTTTCTTCTAACAAAATTTTGGCAAAATAATAATATAAATCTTCAACGTATGGTATGCTGCAGTAAATAAGATTGGTGTTTTTTATGTTAGTACTGGTATTGGGAGAATTAATTTGTGTTTTTAAGAAAGTTCGTCTTTTTTGAATAACTGAATGAATGAGATTTTTTGGGTAGCCATTTTCAATTAGAGTTATTTTTACTAGGGATAAATTTTGTGGATGGAAAGTTTGGTGAGACAACAAAATAGCATGGTCTGTAAGGGAAATAATAGTGTTTATCTTATAGTTTCTGGGACAGTATGAGGAATAGTGTAAGTATCTACCCGACCATGTCGTTTTTCTATACCAATTTGTTCGAACAAAGTTATTAGTGTTGTAAACGGATACATCCAAGAAATTAAGTCTGTTGTTATTTTGTAGTTCATGTGTGAAAATTATATTATTGTTAAAATTATTGAAGAGATCTAGTACTGTGTTTATAAGATTTTTGTTAATGATAAAAAAAGTGTCATCTACATATCTAATATAAAAGTTAATTTGAAATTTTAAAGTTGAGAAAACGGAAATTTCTAGTGTTTGTAAAACTAAGTCGATGATTCCGGGAGATAAGGGACATCCCATAGCTGCGCCTTTAATTTGAGAATAAAAGTTGTCTTGGCAATGGAAATAGGAGTAATTTAAAATAGTGTTGATAATATGAGTGAAGACTGTTTTCGGAAAGTCAGTAAAGTTACAAATTGTGTGCCAACGTTTATCGATTGAGTTTAGGATTAATTCATGTGGGACACATGTAAAAAGGTTGACCACATCTAAGCTTAGAAATAAGTGATTTTCAGGGATGTTGCGGTTATTAATTAAATTCACAAATTGGTACGAATTCTTAACATAATAGGGAGAATTGATTGTAACATTTTTTAGGACATCAGAAATGAGTTTCGAAATATTGTAAAAAGGTAAAAAAATAATTAAATAAAGAAATTGTTTTTTTTTAAAAACTTTTCTTGTTTTTTATTTTGTATTATTTTTGGATTCTTGTTCGAAACTCTACAAAATATATATATATATATATATATATATATATATATACATCTACGGAAATATACATATACACATATACATGTATGCAACGTGCATGCATATTCACGAGGACGTACATTTACATGTATAAACATAAATATACTCATACCTATCTATGTAAATACAGCTATATACGTACACATATGCATATAAGCATACACATACATATATGTATATACATACGTACATACATGCTCACACACACATATATATATATATATATATATATACATATCCATACATATATATACATGCACATACATGTATATATACATACATATATACATATACATACATACACATATGCATATATACATACATACATACACATATGCATATATACATACATACATACATATACATAAACATGAATATATGTAAAGAAAACAATATATTTAAGAATAGACTTACATTAACGTTGGTAGGTTACATCTAAGTAGAGGTGGGTCGTTGACGGTTTTGCCGTCAACGAAACGAAACGGTTATCGGGGTTTCGTCAACTAGTTAAATAACTAGTTATTTTTCAACTATAGTTATTTTTAACGATTCAACGCTGGCAACGTTAAGAAACTGATAGTTGAAATAACTGTTTCATTGAAAGTTGGTAATATGAACTTTGTTCTTATAAAAGTCAAGTTGACATTGGATTTGATGAATAAAAAGAAATAAATGTGAATTGTCACATTTATTACACACACACACACACACACACACACACACATATATATATATATATATATATATATATATTAAATTTTTTATATAATTTTGATGTTGAAATATGTGATATTCAGTTTTCAGGGCAATACATCAATTAAAAAAAATTGTATGACTTTAAAACATTTTTATTTATTCCATAAGTTTCGACACATTGTTTTGTGTCATCTTCAGTGGACTCTAGATTGAAAGAACAGATAGAAATTATTAAATAAAACTAATATATAAGAAGTGATATGGTATGAACTTACATGTAATTGAATTAATCCTAATTATTTCATATTATAAATGTTCACAATGCACAATCCTAATTATTTCATATTATAAATGTTTACAATGCACTAAAAAACCAATCCTTGTCATTTTAAGTTGAACATATATAAATTCAGTAAATATAAACTCAGTCAAAAATTTATATATGTTCAACTTAAAATGACAAGGATTGGTTTTTTAGTGCATTGTAAACATTTATAATATGAAATAATTAGGATTGTGCATTGTGAACATTTATAATATGAAATAATTAGGATTAATTCAATTACATGTAAGTTCATACCATATCACTTCTTATATATTAGTTTTATTTAATAATTTCTATCTGTTCTTTCAATCTAGAGTCCACTGAAGATGACACAAAACAATGTGTCGAAACGTATGAAATAAATAAAAATGTTTTAAAGTCATACAATTTTTTTTAATTGATGTATTGCCCTGAAAACTGAATATCATATATATATATATATATATATATATATATATATATATATATATATATATATATATATATATATATATATATATATATATATAATAAATAAAGGTTTAATTTAAAAAACTTAAATATTTTCATTACAGCAAAGCCATATACTAAAACATCGAATTTACATGTTATATAAAAATAGCAATATAAAAATGTAAAGTTATATAAAATGTTATGAAAAATAAAAAATCAATTTTCAGGTTTAGTTTAAAAAAATTATTACAAGACAAATGCTATGAGATTTTTATGAAAAATATTAACCATTGAAAACTATAATAAATGTAACTGATTTTCTAAAATTAAACGATTTGGCGCGTGTTGCAAGTTTCTTTTAAGATGTACATGTACATTTGCAATATTATAAAAGCAGTAGCCTAACAATAAGCGATTTTCATAGTATTAGTTGATCCTTTCCGACGCAGGTACCTGCCTACGTTCGTTTTCGACAACGAACGAATTCCTATATCGTTGAAAAAACTAACTGGCCGCCATGTTTTCAACTGCTTCGAAACCAGTTGATTTTCAACTAGTTATTTCGTTGCGACGAAACGGTTAGTTAGTTAACGAAGAAGAAACGGTTGAAAATAACCGTTCGTTGATTCAACGCCCATCACTACATCTAAGATGTGTACACAACACTAGAAATTAGCACTAACATTTATACATCTAACTTGTCCACACTATGAATTTTTATCATTTTTTGTAAGATGTAAAGAGAAAAATGATAGTTTCATTTGAACAAAAATGTGAGTAAAATTAAGTAATTTCTGCCACGACTTGTGAAATGTGCAAGCTCCGAGGCTTTAGTGACTATATATATATATATATATATATATATATATATATATATATATATATATATATATATATATATATATATATATATATATATATATATATATATATATAGTCACACATATATATATATATATATATATATATATATATATATAATTCAATTATTTCAGTTAACGTGATCGTTATAAAAATAGTAATGTAAGAACCATCAGAAGAATAAAATACCTACCTCCGCTCGAATATAATATTCAACTCTTTTAGTTGTCGTCTGCAAAGCACATTAGAAGCACTACGAAGTATTTCCAAGTTAGCCAAATGAGTTCGGAAATCTTCAGAATCGGCCCGCGGACTTATTGGTCGCGTTGTTATTAATCTAGGCTGATCTTCGAATACACAATAGGCGCTCTCAATGCGATGGACATCACTGTAACGTATATTGTCCGCAGATCCAAAAACAACTCGCGTGGAGCATTTGTTATCACAAGTTAAGTCCAATCTTTCTAATAGACATTCCGTGCTAACAGACTTCTGAGGTGAATGATATTCTGGAAAACGATGATTTGATATATAAATAGCATCTCCAGAATCAGCGTCATCTGTGAAGTTAAACACACATATGTTAGGGATTTCACAATTAAACACATTTTACACATAATTTGCCATTTACGTTTATTATATATAATTTACATAAAATATTCTTGATTACATTGACGTTCACAGAAGATTAGCAAATGATTAAAAAGATGATTTATAAACTTTTATATTTTGGAGGTTACATTTGAAGATGTTACCGGCTCGGCAGCCGACAGCAGACTGCCCTGTTTTAATGTTTTAACAATTTAAATTAAACTAGAGTGCTTAGGCAAACATAATTACCAAGATCTTTCCAGAAGGATTGTTCACTTGTAAAATAATAGTGAATTAACTAGATGCATTTGCATGAGCAAATTACTGGGATCCAAATATAATATTTCATTGAAATTTAATAATTTTGCGACAGAATATACTAGTATGTATTGATGTCCACCGTAACACTAAATTAATTATTAAATTATAGAAGGGATGCATAATATATATATATATATATATATATATATATTTATATATATATTCTTCGTGGCGAAGATCGTTAACGGGTTGACTTTGTATGGACAGGGTCGCGCGTTCTGATCCCCGCTATGGCAATCTGACATCTGGCAGCGCGATGTCCATTTTCAATTGAAAATACAGATCAAAAATATGTTTCGAATTGAATATAAGCCCATCTCGGGCACTACGGTTTGAAATGGCAATGGAAAATCTCTCACACTATTATTCCCTCAATCGAGTTCGAGTTTAATTCAGCTCACGGACCTGCCTTAGGGCAGCACACCCATTATTATTATTATATATAAATATATGTTTAGTTTGAGTTAAAAAGTCGGGCGTTACATCAATAAAAATAGTATGAGAGTTTTTTAAAAAAAATATTTATTTAAAATCCATACATATTTATTTATAATCCATCTTAGCCTTCATTCAATGGTAATCAGTTTAACTATAAAAATTAATACTAAATAAATAATATGTAAAAAATTTCATTGAAAAACAATAATAATAATAATAATAATAATAATAATAAAACACTTACAATTTTGTATCCTAATATAACATATGAAACCATTATTAATCCATGGTATGAGTGCACATTGATAAAATATATATTTTTTAACATCACAAATGGTAAAAGACACTGATAACCATGATAACTTAACAAGTTGTCGAAACTATTTACTCTTCGGAGTTTGAGATAGAAATGTCACATTTTTTCTTAAAGCAGTTTTTACCATGTGTTCAAATTATACGGGAAATTTAAAAAGCTATAGAATCTTGTCATTTTCTAAGAAATATTGACACGCTATTAAGGAACCATGTGTTAGTCTCGTTCAGGGCCGTATTTTCGAAACGTTTGTTTCTGACTGTCGTTACGTAATTGTAAAAACAACCCCTCAGCAAATGTTCTTTTAATTAAGTTCTCTTAAAAATGTAAAATTTTAGGGTTGAAAAATCTATATTATGATTTAATTTAATATGATCAGTTAACATCGTTTCATATTGCTTCGGATTTTGTGAGTTATTTTTATGCTGGTGAAGGCGTTTACTCAGGTTTTGGCTAGTTTATCCGATATAAAATTTCGCAATTAGAGCAATTGATCTGATAAACCAAGTTCCTGAGGCGGTCAGAATATATTCTGACGGCTTAACATTTTCAGTGTACCGTAGCCTTGGCGCCGGGTATTGTGTTCTTAAATATATTCAATTCTTAGAATATTGCAGCCTCTGGCCTGTGTCATTCGCACAAGGGCTAATTTTTTTGTACCTAAATACTTCATGTATGAACACTGTACCAAGTAATTTTAAGTGAGTCTAGACAATGCAGCGAAACAGTCAACAAGTATATTCAATCACCCCTGTATTTGTAATAGTTTGAAGATTTAATATAGATTTATACCAATCACAGTGTTTTTATTCAGTAAGATTCAAATTTGGAACGGTTATCGTCAGATAACAATTATTTACTTTACAGTCCGCTTTTATGTTAATTACTGACGGTAGCCAGCCCAACCATTGGTCATCTTCGAGCCGTATATTAAGTTTATTATAAATATGACTAATGCCCGGTTAGTGCTTTATATAGTGAATACCGGTAAACTAATAGAACTTTGTACGGATTATTTACTGGCATAAATTCTGTGTTTGTGTAAAATTTTGATTGGTGGTGTGTTATGAGCACGTAATTTGCACGTATCGCGATAAACTGTGATAAAATTTAATAAGTGCAAGTGTTTTCGCGCCAATTAATTCTACGTGTTGTTTTGTGATCTAATATCCGAGACGGTGGTGCAATTCGAATTACACCGATATACTTAGAGATCTCAAGAGCAGTAAATTATTTTTTTAAACCAGAGAGCTGACTTCAATCTTTTGGTGTTTTATCTGAAGCAGCTTATATTTTCCTGGACATCCGGCACACTAGATCAATTTTCTGATAGATTAGCAACTGAAATTATCTTCGACTAATATTGAGACTCAATATTTTGGTAACTTGCATCCAGAGTGCTGACTTCATCTCTTTATAAAGGAACCAGCTCATACTTTCCTGGACAGCGTGCTAACCGGGCCAACCCAATACCAGAAACATTCAGCTGAATCCGGAGTGCTGACTTTGAGGACCTTCCTGAAGAGCAGCTCATACTTTCCTGGACCAATTTCACGACTACGGTTGTAATCGTTGTTTATTTATCTTTATATTTACTTTACTGATTATTATTTGTTTTTGGCATTTTTAACTAATACTTGTTCGTAAAGGCTTTGTATTTAATTTATATTTAGCGCTACAGAATTTTAGATTTCTGTTACAATTCATCGATTGTTATTTCATTGTATATTATAAGCATTAACATTTTGTAACAATCATATTTATAAATTTGTAACAGTTAATGCGTCAGGTATTAGATAGTTTATTTAACAAAGCGTTCAATCATTGTAAACTATAATCAGTCAGATTTTAAATAACCTAAAATAGCAGAAGTGAAAAAACTTTTAAAAAAATGCGCAAACATTAAAGATTACTTTGAGAATTTATTGAACACAAATTTTAATGATGAACCAATTAATTTGTTAGAAAATGTAAAAAAACGTCTTGATGCAAAATTTTTAGAATTCGAAAAAATATGGAATAAATTAGATGATTATGCGGATGATTATTCAGATAAGACGTCAGTGATTCAAACATTATATGAAAAGGTATCGTACAAAATTGACAAATTAATAGCAGAATCATGTAATCTACCAAAATTTAAAGTAACTCCCGAAGCGCAAATAAAACTGCCCAATATACATATCCCGCAATTTGACGGCTCTTATAAAGATTGGACGGGATTTAAGGACTTATTTGTATCAACAATTAATAACAATAAATAGTTAACCAATGTCCAAAAATTTTATTATTTAAAGGGACACCTTATCGGGGATGCCGCTGAGGCTATTAATAATTTGCAACTAAGCGACGCTAATTACAAGGTAGCGTAACAAGTAAATTTGAAAACAAATGTGTCATAACTTATACATTTTCACAGCAATTTATTGATATTCCGAAACTGTTAAAAATAACTAAAGACACTTTGAAGACTTTCATTAATTCCGCTCAACAAATTATTAATTCCCTTAAGGCTTTGGACATCGGTGTCGATAATTGGGATACTTCACTGACATTTTTACTATTAAATAAACTGGGTTTCTCTATGCGACTTAAATTCAATTCTAATAGAGCGCACAAAAATCAGCCAACGCTAACCGAATTATTTACCTTTCTTGAACAAAGTCGGGCGGCGTTAGAAATTTCTTACGGTCTTGAATCAGAAGCGAGTGATAAAAATATAATTGTAAAAAAGCGCACATTTTTTTCTAAAGAAGAAATTAGTTCTAAATCATGTCCGTTATGTAAGGATAACCATGTCATTAATAATTGTGCACAATTTTTAAGTATGACGGTAGACGACAGATTAATATTTATATCGCAAGACAATATGTGTACAAATTGTCTCCGAAAGGGACACATTCAGAAAAGGTGTTTCGTGCGATTTCATTGTGAAAATTGCCCCAAACGTCACAATTCTCTATTACATTCAGAGAGAGAAAATTAACCTAGCGCCACATCTAATGTAGATAAACCTAGAACTTCGACTGCTACAGCATAGCACGTTATGCACTATTTTTTTTTTAGTGCAGATTTTAATTGCACTATTTTGCCTACTGTTACTTTAATTATTCGAGATGTAAACAACAAACCTCTTAAAATACGAGCCTTATTAGATTCGGGCTCAGAAGTTAGTATCATAACGAAAAATCTTGCTAATAAACTCGGGTTTAAATTACTTAATACAAATTTACTTTTAAGTGGCGTTGACGGCGCATCAGTTCGATCCAGTAATTTTATTTATTGTACAATTTCAAATAGGTGTCGACATATTTTTTGAAATTCTTTTAAATAAGAAAATTATGCTTGGAAAAGATAAACCAGTGTTACAAAATACAGTTTTTGGTTGGGCTGTAGCTGGAAACTTCGGAAATAATTCTGGTCCAGTTGATAACTTAACGGCTTCCATTAATAACGTCCAGCTAACAAACTCTATAGCAAGGTTTTGGGAAAACGATGAGGTAGATGACAATTATTCATTATCAAGCGACGATGAAATTTGCGAGCGTCATTTTTTGGAAAATGTTTCTAGAGATATTGATGGAAGTTATGTGGTTGCTTAGCCTTTAAAGCCCAATGCTGATGTAAATCTTGGTTTATCATTACAACAAGCCAAACGTCGCTTTTTGCATTTAGAAGCTCGCTTAAAAAAAATACTATTTTAAAAAAACAGTACTCTGACTTTATCAACGAGTATATCGCATTAGGTCATGCAGCTGTAACAAATTTCGATCACTCCGGTATGCATTACTATCTACCACACCATGCGGTATTCAAAAAGGATTCTGACAAGATCCGCGTAGTTTTGGATGCTTCTACTGTAACTTCAACCGGAAATTCTTTAAACGACGTACTTTATACGGGTCCAAAGTTGCAGCAAAGTATTTACGAGATTTTGATAAAATTTAGATGCTACAAATTTGTGTTCACAGCTGATATATTTAAAATGTTTCGCCAAATTCAAGTTAGAAAAGAAGACCAAGATTTACAACGCATATTGTGGCGCGAAGGTCCAAACGAAACTTTAAAATGTTTGAAATTGACAACTGTCACATATGGAACTGCCTGCGCTCCATACTTGATAATACGGTGCTTGCACAAACTAATCAGCGATGAAGGTTCGGCTTATTCACTTGCTTGCGCAGCATTGCGTAACGATTGTTACGTAGACGATTTAATAACGGATTCCGAAACTTTAGAGCGGTCGGTTAGATTAAGGGACGAATTAATAGCATCATTTTCCAAAGCATATATATCTCTCCATAAAAGGGCTGCAAATGATAAAATTTTAAAATTTACATCGTTGGAAAACGAGCACTCTGAAATGTTTGATATAACGGATGATAAGCCTCCGTAAAGGCATTGGGACTTTGTTGGAACCGCGTTTCAGATTCATTCGAAATCCGTACCAATGAAATAATTATCGAAAGAAAATTAACTAAAAGAAAAATTTTATCATCAATTGCAAAAATTTTTGACCCACTTGGTTTGATTTCTCCTTTTGTGGTAATTGCAAAAATAATGATGCAAGAATTATGGCAATTGAAAATTAGTTGGGACAATTTAATCACAGACAAGTCAATACTTACTCGTTGGACGCAATTTGTAAGCGATATTACCATTCTAAATGACATAAAAATACCACGTCCTTTATTTTTACGAAGCAAAATTTACGAAACAAAATCTTCACAGAATTCTCTAATTTTAATAGTTTGCATATTGTTATTGTCCTTTGCTTTAGATTTGTTAGTAATTGTAGGGTATCGCGCAAACGAAAAGTATTCGGACCACTAAAAATTAAAGAATTGCACGCTCGTTCAATCACTGGCGTCGATAAAGATCTATCTGAACCACGTTTTTATGTTCTGATTACTTTCTGATAGGTGACGCGTTAACTGCTTATCTATCTTGTTAAATCCTTTTCAATTATGTTAATTAAGAAATCTGGGATTAAGATAGGATTTATTTGGCTTTATTTCTGAAAAATATATTTTTCAATATTATCAATATACCATGAAACTTTATACTAATACTAAGCTTTGTTTAGAAATATTTCATACATATGTACATTAACTATAGGAAATAATATGAAGAATAAATTTAACTTTTTTCGGGGCGCAATATGGTCAGAATATATTCTGACGGCTTAACATTTTCAGTGCACCGTGTCTTAGCGCCGAGTATTGTGTTACAATTCTTAGAATATTGCAGCCTCTGGCCTGTTTCATTCGCACAAGGGCTCATTTTTTGTACCTAAATACTTCCTGTATGACAACTGTACCCAGTAATTTTAAGTGAGTCTAGACAATGCAGCGAAACAGTCAACAAGTATATTCAATCACCGCTGTATTTGTAATAGTTTGAAGATTTAATATAGATTTATACCAATCACAGTGCTTTTATTCAGTAAGATTCAATTTTGGAACGGTTATCGTCAGATAACAATTATTTACTTTACAGTCCGCTTTTATATTAATTACTGATGGTAGCCACCTGAGTGAACGCCTTCACCAACATAAAAATAACTAAAAAAATCCGAAGCAATTTAAGACGATGTTAACTGAGCATATTAAATTAAACTATAATATAGATTTTTTCAACTCTAAAATTTTACATTTCGAAGAGAATATATATACATATATATATATATATATATATATATATATATATATATATATATATAGGCTATACCTATTAGGTATAGGCTATACCTAATAAATAGAATAGAGATCGTCCATCGAATTCAGTGAGTCTTAAGAATATAAAAATAACTAAAAAAATCCGAAGCAATTTAAGACGATGTTAACTGAGCATATTAAATTAAACTATAATATAGATTTTTTCAACCCTAAAATTTTACATTTCAAAGAGAACATAATTAAAAGAAAATTCGCTGAGGGGTTGTTTTTACAATTACATAACGACAAAGTCATAAACAAACGTTTCGACAATACGGCCCTGAACGAGACTAACACATGGTTCCTTAATATCGTGTCAACATTTCTTAAAAAATGACAAGATCCCTTCGCTTTTTAAATTTTCTGTAAAATTCGAACAAATGCTAAAAACTGCTTTAAGACAAATGTGACATTTCTATCTCAAACTCCGAACCGTAAATACATAGTTTCGAAAACTTGTTAAGTTATCATATATATCAGCGTGTTTTACCATTTGTGATGTTAAAAAATATATATTTCACCAATGTGCACATACTCATACCATGAATTAATAATGGTTTCATATGCTATATTAGGATACAAAATTGTAAGTGTTTTATTATTATTATTATTATTGTTCTTCTATGAAATTTCTCACATATTCTTCGAGGGCGTAACATCAAGTAAACAATATAAATAAGTTAAAGATTTTTTTAAAACATCTTTATTTTTCCATACGTTTCGACGTAAAATTCTACGTCATCGTCAGTGGTTCTACAATTTCGAAAAAAAACAGAAAGTAACGTTTCAATTACTATCACAAGTTAAAACTAAATATACAATAGCAAAAATAGAAAGAAAGAGATTTAACTAAAGATACAGACTAATTATATCTAAACCTTAAATTAAAATAATGCACAAAACATTACTTACTTGATATTCTTAGATTATCACTTACACATATTAATACATCTTGTAAAAAATTAGTAATTGGAAACAAGCACCAAATGTCAGTAATTTGTTTTTTTATAAAAAATAAAAAATAAAAAAATAATGATATATATATATATATATATATATATATATATATATATATAGGCTATACCTAATAAATAGAATAGAGATCGTCCATCGAATTCAGTGAGTCTTAAGAATATAAAAATAACTAAAAAAATCCGAAGCAATTTAAGACGATGTTAACTGAGCATATTAAATTAAACTATAATATAGATTTTTTCAACCCTAAAATTTTACATTTCGAAGAGAACATAATTAAAAGAAAATTCGCTGAGGGGTTGTTTTTACAATTACATAACGACAAAGTCATAAACAAACGTTTCGACAATACGGCCCTGAACGAGACTAACACATGGTTCCTTAATATCGTGTCAACATTTCTTAAAAAATGACAAGATCCCTTCGCTTTTTAAATTTTCTGTAAAATTCGAACAAATGCTAAAAATTGCTTTAAGACAAATGTGACATTTCTATCTCAAACTCCGAACCGTAAATACATAGTTTCGAAAACTTGTTAAGTTATCATGTATATCAGCGTGTTTTACCATTTGTGATGTTAAAAAATATATATTTCACCAATGTGCACATACTCATACCATGGATTAATAATGGTTTCATATGCTATATTAGGATACAAAATTGTAAGTGTTTTATTATTATTATTATTATTGTTCTTCTATGAAATTTCTTACATATTATTTATTTAGTTTTAATTTTTATAGTTAAATTGATTACCACTGAATGAAGGTTAAGATGCTAGCCGAAACGTATGGATTTTAAATAAATATTTTTTTTAAAAAACTCTCATACTATTTTTATTGATGTAACGCCCGACTTTTTAACTCAAACTAAACATATATATCAACATCAAATTCAAGACTATTCAAAAATATAAATATAAATATATATATATATATATATATATATATATATATATATATATATATATATATGAGTAAGTTCTTCAAGGGCATACAATTTGCCTTTTATTTGATGTATGCCCTTGAAGAACTTACTCATATTTCTCAACATCAAAATTAACTACTTTAACATATATATATATATATATATATATATATATATATATATATATATATATACTCGTATATATAGGCTATACCTATTAGGTTTAGGCTATACCTAATAAATAGAATAGAGATCGTCCATCGAATTCAGTGAGTCTTAAGAAAGTATCTAGACCTAGAGTATGTCTTAACATCAAAACCTAAATTTATGTCCGTTGATAAGTTAAAAGTGTAATTAAACATTGAAATAAAAAGTGACAGTTTATCTAAATTCAGTGTTTTAATTATATTAGCGTAGAAAATCTCTTTTAGCCAATACTTAAATAAAAGGCTCACGATTCTGAAGGGACTACAAACAATGTTTATCATATTATATCACAACTCACTGCTCTGCCCACGACACCAGACTAGGAGTTCCAACCCCTACCTATTCAGCAACCCCTACCCAACAACAACTTATATCATTTCAATATATATATATATATATATATATATATATATATATATATATATATATATTATAGAATTTTATGATATGAGTGGAACGAATATTAATTGTTTAATATGAACAAAACAGCACTCAGATTTGTTTAACACAACTTTATTTTATGATTACAGACGTTTCGAGACTATGGTGTGTCTCATCTTCAGTGTAATTTCAAAAACAGTTACTTATATACTACACATTCTTTAATAACTTATTTAAATTTCATTTAATTTTTGATATACAAAAAACACCAACTATTCCTTGCAATGCTTGACACAGTACTAAAGAAACATATGACACTTACAGAAATATTCTAAACAAATTTGAAGCACTTATGTAGATGGAGACAGAGAGGGTATCATTATAATGTAAACAAAAGGAATGCTATCGCATACAAAATCGATAAAAAATGAAAAAACAAATTAATTTATTGAAAAGAATAAGATAAATGAAAAATTTGTTTATAAATTATTAATGATGTTTATATAAGTGTCATGTAAAATATTTGTGTCGGTTCTTAGATTTATGCTATTGTTAGTCCGAACTATTAACATTGATTCTGCCATGCTCCGTTTAAATAAGTCTTTCTCATGGAATAAAATTTGGGGATTGTCAAAATCAAACTTATGGTTGTTGATATTAGCATGATCCACAAGTGTACTTTTAAATTTTTTGTTATCTATTTTTTCACATTGTAATTCATGTTGCCTGAGTCTCTTTTCTAAGTTCTGGCAGGTCTGGCCAATATAAGAACAATTACAATCCAAACAATTTACTTTATAAACTATATCTTTCTTTTTTGTTAATGGAGTTTCATCTTTAATTTTGGAATATAAAAATTTTAATTGTTTTAATGGAGAAAAAGTAATACGAATATTGTGTTTTTTGAAAAGTCTTTTTGATAATTGGTTAAAATTATTGTCAAGATATGGAAAATTAATGAAAAAAGTTTTTTCAGGAACACTTGTTTTGCCAGGCTCTTCCGGTTTCTTATCAAAAGGTTCAAGTAATTTTGCGACTCTATTTTTAATAATTGGACAAATTAACTTATATGGAAAATTATTGCCAAGTAGGATCGTTTTAACTAATTTTATGTTTGTATCATAAAACAGGGGATCAGATAATAAAATAGCGTGATCTACAAGATTTAGAATGGTAGAAATTTTTATATTGAGAGGAACATGCGAATTAAAATTAATGTATCTCCCGGACCAACTATCTTTTCTGTACCAGTCTGTATAACATACACCGCCTCTATTAATGAGTTTTACGTCAAGAAAATGTAACGTCGAATCATTTTCAAGTTCCTGAGTGAATTGTAAAAAAGAATTGTACTCATTGAATTTGTTGAAAACATTATCTATATCTTTTTATTAAGTAATATTAATGTGTCATCGACATATCTGAAATAGACCATAGGTTTGGAAGGTAAAGAATTTAAGACATGATTTTCCAAATCTTGTAATACTAAATCCGCCAAAACAGGACTTAATGGGCTGCCCATTGGACAACCTCTCTTCATCGTATAATATTTTTTATTAGAAGTGAAATATGATGCTTTTAAAAGTAATTCTATTCCTGAAATAAAAATTTCCATCGGTAAACAAGTGAATTCAACTATTTGTATCCATCTTTTCTTTATAGCTGTAATAATTAGATCATGCGGAAGATTATTAAATAAATTAATGACGTCAAGACTCATAAAGGAACAATCAGGAGGAATTACTTTATGTTTTATATGTTCTATTAACTGGAAAGAGTTATTTAAACGGTATGGAGAATCTATGGTGACATTCTTTAAAATATCTGAAAAATATTTTGCTAAAAAATAGTATGGCGAATCAATGTAGGAAACAATTGGTCTAAATGGGCAATTAGGTTTATGGATCTTTGGAAGGCAATAGAATTTTGGGGTTAAAGGATGTTGTACTTTTAACTTTAATGATATGGTATTATTAATATGTCCCTTTTACTCTAATAAATTTATAAATTTAAAAACCTGTCTATGGTGATAGTTGTTCGGATCCGATGCCAATTCTTCATATAGAGATTCATCACTGAGAATTTTCTTTGCTTCTTTATCATATTCCTCTTTTAACAAAACCACTGAAATGTTTCCTTTATCTGCCTTACACACTAATAATTGTTTGTTATCTTGAAGAAATTTTTTTGTAGCTATGATGTCCCGGTAGATGTAAGATGTATCATTCTTGCACTGTACTTTGTTTTTGTGAGTTTTTTGAAATGTTGTAAATTGTTTCATTAACATAAATCTTATCCGTTCGATTTCTTTTCCTTCTGGATCTTTGATTAATTTAAGGCCGGCTTCTAGGCTGCTAATAACTTTAATTGAATCATTGAATGTTAAATTTTTTTGTTGGATTGAAAACTTTGGACCTAGAGCCAATATATATTTTATATTATCTGGTATATGAGTATCCGTTTTGTTTATAACCCATTTGTTCCAATCTAAACCTGTATTGATAATCGGATGTGCTTTGTCTCTTAGCTCTATTAGTTTCTTAAGTTTGTTGCATTGTTTGTTCTTTATCTGATCAAAAAGTTTTTGGTATTTCTTTTGTTCTAGAAAAATAAATTTATCGAATTCTAATTCTTCTAATGAGTCCTGTGTCACACGTTTGGATATTATTAAATTATTATTTAATCGATTGATTTCTTTTGCACTGTCCGCAATTTCATATTTCAAAATTTTATTCTGAAGGATCAATAGACTTTTATTTAGTTTTTGTATGTTATTGTAATTTTTATTTTTGAATGTTAAATTGTTGGTGATAAAATTAGGTAAAACATTTTCGTGCTTGCATTTAATTAAGAAATTCCTTTTGTTAGTAGTCTTCGCTAATGCATTGAAAGTTGATGTTATTTGTCTGCAATGGTATACGGCTTCTGAACCATATTTATTGTAAACTGTGTTGAAAAACGATTGATCCATTTTTAGTTCTGGAGTATATAATATAGAATTTTATGATATGAGTGGAACGAATATTAATTGTTTAATATGAACAAAACAGCACTCAGATTTGTTTAACACAACTTTATTTTATGATTACAGACGTTTCGAGACTATGTGTGTCTCATCTTCAGTGTAATTTCAAAAACAGTTACTTATACTACACATTCTTTAATAACTTATTTAAATTTCATTTAATTTTTGATATACAAAAAACACCAACTATTCCTTGCAATGCTTGACACAGTACTAAAGAAACATATGACACTTACAGAAATATTCTAAACAAATTTGAAGTACTTATGTAGATGGAGACAGAGAGGGTATCATTATAATGTAAACAAAAGGAGTGCTATCGCATACAAAATCGATAAAAAATGAAAAAACAAATTAATTTATTGAAAAGAATAAGATAAATGAAAAATTTTTTTATAAATTATTAATGATGTTTATATAAGTGTCATGTAAAATATTTGTGTCGGTTCTTAGATTTATGCTATTGTTAGTCCGAACTATTAACATTGATTCTGCCATGCTCCGTTTAAATAAGTCTTTCTCATGGAATAAAATTTGGGGATTGTCAAAATCAAACTTATGGTTGTTGATATTAGCATGATCCACAAGTGTACTTTTAAATTTTTGTTATCTATTTTTTCACATTGTAATTCATGTTGCCTGAGTCTCTTTTCTAAGTTCTGGCAGGTCTGGCCAATATAAGAACAATTACAATCCAAACAATTTACTTTATAAACTATATCTTTCTTTTTTGTTAATGGAGTTTCATCTTTAATTTTGGAATATAAAAATTTTAATTGTTTTAATGGAGAAAAAGTAATACGAATATTGTGTTTTTTGAAAAGTCTTTTTGATAATTGGTTAAAATTATTGTCAAGATATGGAAAATTAATGAAAAAAGTTTTTTCAGGAACACTTGTTTTGCCAGGCTCTTCCGGTTTCTTATCAAAAGGTTCAAGTAATTTTGCGACTCTATTTTAATAATTGGACAAATTAACTTATATGGAAAATTATTGCCAAGTAGGATCGTTTTAACTAATTTTATGTTTGTATCATAAAACAGGGGATCAGATAATAAAATAGCGTGATCTACAAGATTTAGAATGGTAGAAATTTTTATATTGAGAAAAACATGCGAATTAAAATTAATGTATCTCCCGGACCAACTATCTTTTTTGTACCAGTCTGTATAACATACACCGCCTCTATTAATGAGTTTTACGTCAAGAAAATGTAACGTCGAATCATTTTCAAGTTCCTGAGTGAATTGTAAAAAAGAATTGTACTCATTGAATTTGTTGAAAACATTATCTATATCTTTTTTATTAAGTAATATAATGTGTCATCGACATATCTGAAATAGACCATAGGTTGGAAGGTAAAGAATTTAAGACATGATTTTCCAAATCTTGTAATACTAAATCCGCCAAAACAGGACTTAATGGGCTGCCCATTGGAAAACCTCTCTTCATCGTATAATATTTTTTATTAAAAGTGAAATATGATGCTTTTAAAAGTAATTCTATTCCTGAAATAAAAATTTCCATCGGTAAACAAGTGAATTCAACTATTTGTATCCATCTTTTCTTTATAGCTGTAATAATTAGATCATGCGGAAGATTATTAAATAAATTAATGACGTCAAGACTCATAAAGGAACAATCAGGAGGAATTACTTTATGTTTTATGAACAACTTACGAACAACTATCACCATAGACAGGTTTTTAAATTTATAAATTTATTAGAGAAAAAGGGACATATTAATAATACCATATCATTAAAGTTAAAAGTACAACATCCTTTAACCCCAAAATTCTATTGCCTTCCAAAGATCCATAAACCTAATTGCCCATTTAGACCAATTGTTTCCTACATTGATTCGCCATACTATTTTTTAGCAAAATATTTTTCAGATATTTTAAAGAATGTCACCATAGATTCTCCATACCGTTTAAATAACTCTTTCCAGTTAATAGAACATATAAAACATAAAGTAATTCCTCCTGATTGTTCCTTTATGAGTCTTGACGTCATTAATTTATTTAATAATCTTCCGCATGATCTAATTATTACAGCTATAAAGAAAAGATGGATACAAATAGTTGAATTCACTTGTTTACCGATGGAAATTTTTATTTCAGGAATAGAATTACTTTTAAAAGCATCATATTTCACTTTTAATAAAAAATATTATACGATGAAGAGAGGTTGTCCAATGGGCAGCCCATTAAGTCCTGTTTTGGCGGATTTAGTATTACAAGATTTGGAAAATCATGTCTTAAATTCTTTACCTTCCAAACCTATGGTCTATTTCAGATATGTCGATGACACATTAATATTACTTAATAAAAAAGATATAGATAATGTTTTCAACAAATTCAATGAGTACAATTCTTTTTTACAATTCACTCAGGAACTTGAAAATGATTCGACGTTACATTTTTTGACGTAAAACTCATTAATAGAGGCGGTGTATGTTATACAGACTGGTACAGAAAAGATAGTTGGTCCGGGAGATACATTAATTTTAATTCGCATGTTCCTCTCAATATAAAAATTTCTACCATTAAATCTTGTAGATCACGCTATTTTATTATCTGATCCCCTGTTTTATGATACAAACATAAAATTAGTTAAAACGATCCTACTTGGCAATAATTTTCCATATAAGTTAATTTGTCCAATTATTAAAAATAGAGTCGCAAAATTACTTGAACCTTTTGATAAGAAACCGGAAGAGCCTGGCAAAACAAGTGTTCCTGAAAAAACTTTTTCATTAATTTTCCATATCTTGACAATAATTTTAACCAATTATCAAAAAGACTTTTCAAAAAACACAATATTCGTATTACTTTTTCTCCATTAAAACAATTAAAATTTTTATATTCCAAAATTAAAGATGAAACTCCATTAACAAAAAAGAAAGATATAGTTTATAAAGTAAATTGTTTGGATTGTAATTGTTCTTATATTGGCCAGACCTGCCAGAACTTAGAAAAGAGACTCAGGCAACATGAATTACAATGTGAAAAAATAGATAACAAAAAATTTAAAAGTACACTTGTGGATCATGCTAATATCAACAACCATAAGTTTGATTTTGACAATCCCCAATTTTATTCCATGAGAAAGACTTATTTAAACGGAGCATGGCAGAATCAATGTTAATAGTTCGGACTAACAATAGCATAAATCTAAGAACCGACACAAATATTTTACATGACACTTATATAAACATCATTAATAATTATTAAAAAAAAATTTTCATTATCTTATTCTTTTCAATAAATTAATTTGTTTTTTTCATTTTTTATCGATTTTGTATGCGATAGCACTCCTTTGTTTACATTATAATGATACCCTCTCTGTCTCCATCTACATAAGTACTTCAAATTTGATTAGAATATTTCTGTAAGTGTCATATGTTTCTTTAGTACTGTGTCAAGCATTGCAAGGAATAGTTGGTGTTTTTTGTATATCAAAAATTAAATGAAATTTAAATAAGTTATTAAAGAATGTGTAGTATATAAGTAACTGTTTTTGAAATTACACTGAAGATGAGACACACCATAGTCTCGAAACGTCTGTAATCATAAAATAAAGTTGTGTTAAACAAATCTGAGTGCTGTTTTGTTCATATTAAACAATTAATATTCGTTCCACTCATATCATAAAATTCTATATTATATACTCCAGAACTAAAAATGGATCAATCGTTTTTAACACAGTTTACAATAAATATGGTTCAGAAGCCGTATACCATTGCAGACAAATAACATCAACTTTCAATGCATTAGCGAAGACTACTAACAAAAGGAATTTCTTAATTAAATGCAAGCACGAAAATGTTTTACCTAATTTTATCACCAACAATTTAACATTCAAAAATAAAAATTACAATAACATACAAAAACTAAATAACAGTCTATTGATCCTTCAGAATAAAATTTTGAAATATGAAATTGCGGACAGTGCAAAAGAAATCAATCGATTAAATAATAATTTAATAATATCCAAACGTGTGACACAGGACTCATTAGAAGAATTAGAATTCGATAAATTTATTTTTCTAGAACAAAAGAAATACCAAAAACTTTTTGATCAGATAAAGAACAAACAATGCAACAAACTTAAGAAACTAATAGAGCTAAGAGACAAAGCACATCCGATTATCAATACAGGTTTAGATTGGAACAAATGGGTTATAAACAAAACGGATACTCATATACCAGATAATATAAAATATATATTGGCTCTAGGTCCAAAGTTTTCAATCCAACAAAAAAATTTAACATTCAATGATTCAATTAAAGTTATTAGCAGCCTAGAAGCCGGCCTTAAATTAATCAAAGATCCAGAAGGAAAAGAAATCGAACGGATAAGATTTATGT
The DNA here is from genome assembly GCF_003426905.1 of Ctenocephalides felis. Taxonomy (NCBI): domain Eukaryota; kingdom Metazoa; phylum Arthropoda; class Insecta; order Siphonaptera; family Pulicidae; genus Ctenocephalides; species Ctenocephalides felis. The sequence goes on along the minus strand of NW_020537646.1, from coordinate 59,938,420 downwards.
TAATGAAACAATTTACAACATTTCAAAAAACTCACAAAAACAAAGTACAGTGCAAGAATGATACATCTTACATCTACCGGGACATCATAGCTACAAAAAATTTCTTCAAGATAACAAACAATTATTAGTGTGTAAGGCAGATAAAGGAAACATTTCAGTGGTTTTGTTAAAAGAGGAATATGATAAAGAAGCAAAGAAAATTCTCAGTGATGAATCTCTATAAAGAATTGGCATCGGATCCGAACAACTATCACCATAGACAGGTTTTTAAATTTATAAATTATTAGAGAAAAAGGGACATATTAATAATACCATATCATTAAAGTTAAAAGTACAACACCCTTTAACCCCAAAATTCTATTGCCTTCCAAAGATCCATAAACCTAATTGCCCATTTAGACCAATTGTTTCCTACATTGATTCGCCATACTATTTTTTAGCAAAATATTTTTCAGATATTTTAAAGAATGTCACCATAGATTCTCCATACCGTTTAAATAACTCTTTCCAGTTAATAGAACATATAAAACATAAAGTAATTCCTCCTGATTGTTCCTTCATGAGTCTTGACGTCATTAATTTATTTAATAATCTTCCGCATGATCTAATTATTACAGCTATAAAGAAAAGATGGATACAAATAGTTGAATTCACTTGTTTACCGATGGAAATTTTTATTTCAGGAATAGAATTACTTTTAAAAGCATCATATTTCACTTTTAATAAAAAATATTATACGATGAAGAGAGGTTGTCCAATGGGCAGCCCATTAAGTCCTGTTTTGGCGGATTTAGTATTACAAGATTTGGAAAATCATGTCTTAAATTCTTTACCTTCCAAACCTATGGTCTATTTCAGATATGTCGATGACACATTAATATTACTTAATAAAAAGATATAGATAATGTTTTCAACAAATTCAATGAGTACAATTCTTTTTACAATTCACTCAGGAACTTGAAAATGATTCGACGTTACATTTTCTTGACGTAAAACTCATTAATAGAGGCGGTGTATGTTATACAGACTGGTACAGAAAAGATAGTTGGTCCGGGAGATACATTAATTTAATTCGCATGTTCCTCTCAATATAAAAATTTCTACCATTCTAAATCTTGTAGATCACGCTATTTTATTATCTGATCCCCTGTTTTATGATACAAACATAAAATTAGTTAAAACGATCCTACTTGGCAATAATTTTCCATATAAGTTAATTTGTCCAATTATTAAAAATAGAGTCGCAAAATTACTTGAACCTTTTGATAAGAAACCGGAAGAGCCTGGCAAAACAAGTGTTCCTGAAAAACTTTTTTCATTAATTTTCCATCTTGACAATAATTTTAACCAATTATCAAAAAGACTTTTCAAAAAACACAATATTCGTATTACTTTTTCTCCATTAAAACAATTAAAATTTTTATATTCCAAAATTAAAGATGAAACTCCATTAACAAAAAAGAAAGATATAGTTTATAAAGTAAATTGTTTGGATTGTAATTGTTCTTATATTGGCCAGACCTGCCAGAACTTAGAAAAGAGACTCAGGCAACATGAATTACAATGTGAAAAAATAGATAACAAAAAATTTAAAAGTACACTTGTGGATCATGCTAATATCAACAACCATAAGTTTGATTTTGACAATCCCCAAATTTTATTCCATGAGAAAGACTTATTTAAACGGAGCATGGCAGAATCAATGTTAATATAGGACTAACAATAGCATAAATCTAAGAACCGACACAAATATTTTACATGACACTTATATAAACATCATTAATAATTTATAAAAAAATTTTCATTTATCTTATTCTTTTCAATAAATTAATTTGTTTTTTCATTTTTTATCGATTTTGTATGCGATAGCACTCCTTTTGTTTACATTATAATGATACCCTCTCTGTCTCCATCTACATAAGTACTTCAAATTTGTTTAGAATATTTCTGTAAGTGTCATATGTTTCTTTAGTACTGTGTCAAGCATTGCAAGGAATAGTTGGTGTTTTTTGTATATCAAAAATTAAATGAAATTAAATAAGTTATTAAAGAATGTGTAGTATATAAGTAACTGTTTTTGAAATTACACTGAAGATGAGACACACCATAGTCTCGAAACGTCTGTAATCATAAAATAAAGTTGTGTTAAACAAATCTGAGTGCTGTTTTGTTCATATTAAACAATTAATATTCGTTCCACGATATCATAAATTCTATATTATATACTCCAGAACTAAAAATGGATCAATCGTTTTTCAACACAGTTTACAAAAAATATGGTTCAGAAGCCGTATACCATTGCAGACAAATAACATCAACTTTCAATGCATTAGCGAAGACTACTAACAAAAGGAATTTCTTAATTAAATGCAAGCACGAAAATGTTTTACCTAATTTTATCACCAACAATTTAACATTCAAAATAAAAATTACAATAACATACAAAAACTAAAATAACAGTCTATTGATCCTTCAGAATAAAATTTTGAAATATGAAATTGCGGACAGTGCAAAAGAAATCAATCGATTAAATAATAATTTAATAATATCCAATGTGTGACACAGGACTCATTAGAAGAATTAGAATTCGATAAATTTATTTTTCTAGAACAAAAGAAATACCAAAAACTTTTTGATCAGATAAAGAACACAACAATGCAACAAACTTAAGAAACTAATAGAGCTAAGAGACAAAGCACATCCGATTATCAATACAGGTTTAGATTGGAACAAATGGGTTATAAACAAAACGGATACTCATATACCAGATAATATAAAATATAGATTGGCTATAGGTCCAAGTTTTCAATCCAACAAAAAAATTTAACATTCAATGATTCAATTAAAGTTATAGCAGCCTAGAAGCCGGCCTTAAATTAATCAAAGATCCAGAAGGAAAAGAAATCGAA
>NW_020537646.1:59905995-59934511 GCF_003426905.1 Ctenocephalides felis | reverse complement strand
CATTTTTTGACGTAAAACTCATTAATAGAGGCGGTGTATGTTATACAGACTGGTACAGAAAAGATAGTTGGTCCGGGAGATACATTAATTTTAATTCGCATGTTCCTCTCAATATAAAAATTTCTACCATTCTAAATCTTGTAGATCACGCTATTTTATTATCTGATCCCCTGTTTTATGATACAAACATAAAATTAGTTAAAACGATCCTACTTGGCAATAATTTCCATATAAGTTAATTTGTCCAATTTTAAAAATAGAGTCGCAAAATTACTTGAACCTTTGATAAGAAAACCGGAAGAGCCTGGCAAAACAAGTGTTCCTGAAAAAACTTTTTTCATTAATTTTCCATATCTTGACAATAATTTTAACCAATTATCAAAAAGACTTTTCAAAAAACACAATATTCGTATTACTTTTTCTCCATTAAAACAATTAAAATTTTTATATTCCAAAATTAAAGATGAAACTCCATTAACAAAAAAGAAAGATATAGTTTATAAAGTAAATTGTTTGGATTGTAATTGTTCTTATATTGGCCAGACCTGCCAGAACTTAGAAAAGAGACTCAGGCAACATGAATTACAATGTGAAAAAATAGATAACAAAAAATTTAAAAGTACACTTGTGGATCATGCTAATATCAACAACCATAAGTTTGATTTTGACAATCCCCAAATTTTATTCCATGAGAAAGACTTATTTAAACGGAGCATGGCAGAATCAATGTTAATAGTTCGGACTAACAATAGCATAAATCTAAGAACCGACACAAATATTTTACATGACACTTATATAAACATCATTAATAATTTATAAAAAAAATTTTCATTTATCTTATTCTTTTCAATAAATTAATTTGTTTTTTCATTTTTATCGATTTTGTATGCGATAGCACTCCTTTTGTTTACATTATAATGATACCCTCTCTGTCTCCATCTACATAAGTACTTCAAATTTGATTAGAATATTTCTGTAAGTGTCATATGTTTCTTTAGTACTGTGTCAAGCATTGCAAGGAATAGTTGGTGTTTTTTGTACATCAAAAATTAAATGAAATTTAAATAAGTTATTAAAGAATGTGTAGTATATAAGTAACTGTTTTTGAAATTACACTGAAGATGAGACACACCATAGTCTCGAAACGTCTGTAATCATAAAATAAAGTTGTGTTAAACAAATCTGAGTGCTGTTTTGTTCATATTAAACAATTAATATTCGTTCCACTCATATCATAAAATTCTATATTATATACTCCAGAACTAAAAATGGATCAATCGTTTTTCAACACAGTTTACAATAAATATGGTTCAGAAGCCGTATACCATTGCAGACAAATAACATCAACTTTCAATGCATTAGCGAAGACTACTAACAAAAGGAATTTCTTAATTAAATGCAAGCACGAAAATGTTTTACCTAATTTTATCACCAACAATTTAACATTCAAAAATAAAAATTACAATAACATACAAAAACTAAATAACAGTCTATTGATCCTTCAGAATAAAATTTTGAAATATGAAATTGCGGACAGTGCAAAAGAAATCAATCGATTAAATAATAATTTAATAATATCCAAACGTGTGACACAGGACTCATTAGAAGAATTAGAATTCGATAAATTTATTTTTCTAGAACAAAAGAAATACCAAAAACTTTTTGATCAGATAAAGAACAAACAATGCAACAAACTTAAGAAACTAATAGAGCTAAGAGACAAAGCACATCCGATTATCAATACAGGTTTAGATTGGAACAAATGGGTTATAAACAAAACGGATACTCATATACCAGATAATATAAAATATATATTGGCTCTAGGTCCAAAGTTTTCAATCCAACAAAAAAATTTAACATTCAATGATTCAATTAAAGTTATTAGCAGCCTAGAAGCCGGCCTTAAATTAATCAAAGATCCAGAAGGAAAAGAAATCGAACGGATAAGATTTATGTTAATGAAACAATTTACAACATTTCAAAAAACTCACAAAAACAAAGTACAGTGCAAGAATGATACATCTTACATCTACCGGGACATCATAGCTACAAAAAAATTTCTTCAAGATAACAAACAATTATTAGTGTGTAAGGCAGATAAAGGAAACATTTCAGTGGTTTTGTTAAAAGAGGAATATGATAAAGAAGCAAAGAAAATTCTCAGTGATGAATCTCTATATAAAGAATTGGCATCGGATCCGAACAACTATCACCATAGACAGGTTTTTAAATTTATAAATTTATTAGAGAAAAAGGGACATATTAATAATACCATATCATTAAAGTTAAAAGTACAACACCCTTTAACCCCAAAATTCTATTGCCTTCCAAAGATCCATAAACCTAATTGCCCATTTAGACCAATTGTTTCCTACATTGATTCGCCATACTATTTTTTAGCAAAATATTTTTCAGATATTTTAAAGAATGTCACCATAGATTCTCCATACCGTTTAAATAACTCTTTCCAGTTAATAGAACATATAAAACATAAAGTAATTCCTCCTGATTGTTCCTTCATGAGTCTTGACGTCATTAATTTATTTAATAATCTTCCGCATGATCTAATTATTACAGCTATAAAGAAAAGATGGATACAAATAGTTGAATTCACTTGTTTACCGATGGAAATTTTTATTTCAGGAATAGAATTACTTTTAAAAGCATCATATTTCACTTTTAATAAAAAATATTATACGATGAAGAGAGGTTGTCCAATGGGCAGCCCATTAAGTCCTGTTTTGGCGGATTTAGTATTACAAGATTTGGAAAATCATGTCTTAAATTCTTTACCTTCCAAACCTATGGTCTATTTCAGATATGTCGATGACACATTAATATTACTTAATAAAAAAGATATAGATAATGTTTTCAACAAATTCAATGAGTACAATTCTTTTTTACAATTCACTCAGGAACTTGAAAATGATTCGACGTTACATTTTCTTGACGTAAAACTCATTAATAGAGGCGGTGTATGTTATACAGACTGGTACAGAAAAGATAGTTGGTCCGGGAGATACATTAATTTTAATTCGCATGTTCCTCTCAATATAAAAATTTCTACCATTCTAAATCTTGTAGATCACGCTATTTTATTATCTGATCCCCTGTTTTATGATACAAACATAAAATTAGTTAAAACGATCCTACTTGGCAATAATTTTCCATATAAGTTAATTTGTCCAATTATTAAAAATAGAGTCGCAAAATTACTTGAACCTTTTGATAAGAAACCGGAAGAGCCTGGCAAAACAAGTGTTCCTGAAAAAACTTTTTTCATTAATTTTCCATATCTTGACAATAATTTTAACCAATTATCAAAAAGACTTTTCAAAAAACACAATATTCGTATTACTTTTTCTCCATTAAAACAATTAAAATTTTTATATTCCAAAATTAAAGATGAAACTCCATTAACAAAAAAGAAAGATATAGTTTATAAAGTAAATTGTTTGGATTGTAATTGTTCTTATATTGGCCAGACCTGCCAGAACTTAGAAAAGAGACTCAGGCAACATGAATTACAATGTGAAAAAATAGATAACAAAAAATTTAAAAGTACACTTGTGGATCATGCTAATATCAACAACCATAAGTTTGATTTTGACAATCCCCAAATTTTATTCCATGAGAAAGACTTATTTAAACGGAGCATGGCAGAATCAATGTTAATAGATAGGACTAACAATAGCATAAATCTAAGAACCGACACAAATATTTTACATGACACTTATATAAACATCATTAATAATTTATAAAAAAAATTTTCATTTATCTTATTCTTTTCAATAAATTAATTTGTTTTTTCATTTTTTATCGATTTTGTATGCGATAGCACTCCTTTTGTTTACATTATAATGATACCCTCTCTGTCTCCATCTACATAAGTACTTCAAATTTGTTTAGAATATTTCTGTAAGTGTCATATGTTTCTTTAGTACTGTGTCAAGCATTGCAAGGAATAGTTGGTGTTTTTTGTATATCAAAAATTAAATGAAATTTAAATAAGTTATTAAAGAATGTGTAGTATATAAGTAACTGTTTTTGAAATTACACTGAAGATGAGACACACCATAGTCTCGAAACGTCTGTAATCATAAAATAAAGTTGTGTTAAACAAATCTGAGTGCTGTTTTGTTCATATTAAACAATTAATATTCGTTCCACTCATATCATAAAATTCTATATTATATACTCCAGAACTAAAAATGGATCAATCGTTTTTCAACACAGTTTACAATAAATATGGTTCAGAAGCCGTATACCATTGCAGACAAATAACATCAACTTTCAATGCATTAGCGAAGACTACTAACAAAAGGAATTTCTTAATTAAATGCAAGCACGAAAATGTTTTACCTAATTTTATCACCAACAATTTAACATTCAAAAATAAAAATTACAATAACATACAAAAACTAAATAACAGTCTATTGATCCTTCAGAATAAAATTTTGAAATATGAAATTGCGGACAGTGCAAAAGAAATCAATCGATTAAATAATAATTTAATAATATCCAAACGTGTGACACAGGACTCATTAGAAGAATTAGAATTCGATAAATTTATTTTTCTAGAACAAAAGAAATACCAAAAACTTTTTGATCAGATAAAGAACAAACAATGCAACAAACTTAAGAAACTAATAGAGCTAAGAGACAAAGCACATCCGATTATCAATACAGGTTTAGATTGGAACAAATGGGTTATAAACAAAACGGATACTCATATACCAGATAATATAAAATATATATTGGCTCTAGGTCCAAAGTTTTCAATCCAACAAAAAAATTTAACATTCAATGATTCAATTAAAGTTATTAGCAGCCTAGAAGCCGGCCTTAAATTAATCAAAGATCCAGAAGGAAAAGAAATCGAACGGATAAGATTTATGTTAATGAAACAATTTACAACATTTCAAAAAACTCACAAAAACAAAGTACAGTGCAAGAATGATACATCTTACATCTACCGGGACATCATAGCTACAAAAAAATTTCTTCAAGATAACAAACAATTATTAGTGTGTAAGGCAGATAAAGGAAACATTTCAGTGGTTTTGTTAAAAGAGGAATATGATAAAGAAGCAAAGAAAATTCTCAGTGATGAATCTCTATATAAAGAATTGGCATCGGATCCGAACAACTATCACCATAGACAGGTTTTTAAATTTATAAATTTATTAGAGAAAAAGGGACATATTAATAATACCATATCATTAAAGTTAAAAGTACAACATCCTTTAACCCCAAAATTCTATTGCCTTCCAAAGATCCATAAACCTAATTGCCCATTTAGACCAATTGTTTCCTACATTGATTCGCCATACTATTTTTTAGCAAAATATTTTTCAGATATTTTAAAGAATGTCACCATAGATTCTCCATACCGTTTAAATAACTCTTTCCAGTTAATAGAACATATAAAACATAAAGTAATTCCTCCTGATTGTTCCTTTATGAGTCTTGACGTCATTAATTTATTTAATAATCTTCCGCATGATCTAATTATTACAGCTATAAAGAAAAGATGGATACAAATAGTTGAATTCACTTGTTTACCGATGGAAATTTTTATTTCAGGAATAGAATTACTTTTAAAAGCATCATATTTCACTTTTAATAAAAAATATTATACGATGAAGAGAGGTTGTCCAATGGGCAGCCCATTAAGTCCTGTTTTGGCGGATTTAGTATTACAAGATTTGGAAAATCATGTCTTAAATTCTTTACCTTCCAAACCTATGGTCTATTTCAGATATGTCGATGACACATTAATATTACTTAATAAAAAAGATATAGATAATGTTTTCAACAAATTCAATGAGTACAATTCTTTTTTACAATTCACTCAGGAACTTGAAAATGATACGACGTTACATTTTCTTGACGTAAAACTCATTAATAGAGGCGGTGTATGTTATACAGACTGGTACAGAAAAGATAGTTGGTCCGGGAGATACATTAATTTTAATTCGCATGTTCCTCTCAATATAAAAATTTCTACCATTCTAAATCTTGTAGATCACGCTATTTTATTATCTGATCCCCTGTTTTATGATACAAACATAAAATTAGTTAAAACGATCCTACTTGGCAATAATTTTCCATATAAGTTAATTTGTCCAATTATTAAAAATAGAGTCGCAAAATTACTTGAACCTTTTGATAAGAAACCGGAAGAGCCTGGCAAAACAAGTGTTCCTGAAAAAACTTTTTTCATTAATTTTCCATATCTTGACAATAATTTTAACCAATTATCAAAAAGACTTTTCAAAAAACACAATATTCGTATTACTTTTTCTCCATTAAAACAATTAAAATTTTTATATTCCAAAATTAAAGATGAAACTCCATTAACAAAAAAGAAAGATATAGTTTATAAAGTAAATTGTTTGGATTGTTATTGTTCTTATATTGGCCAGACCTGCCAGAACTTAGAAAAGAGACTCAGGCAACATGAATTACAATGTGAAAAAATAGATAACAAAAAATTTAAAAGTACACTTGTGGATCATGCTAATATCAACAACCATAAGTTTGATTTTGACAATCCCCAAATTTTATTCCATGAGAAAGACTTATTTAAACGGAGCATGGCAGAATCAATGTTAATAGTTCGGACTAACAATAGCATAAATCTAAGAACCGACACAAATATTTTACATGACACTTATATAAACATCATTAATAATTTATAAAAAATTTTTTCATTTATCTTATTCTTTTCAATAAATTAATTTGTTTTTTCATTTTTATCGATTTTGTATGCGATAGCACTCCTTTTGTTTACATTATAATGATACCCTCTCTGTCTCCATCTACATAAGTACTTCAAATTTGTTTAGAATATTTCTGTAAGTGTCATATGTTTCTTTAGTACTGTGTCAAGCATTGCAAGGAATAGTTGGTGTTTTTTGTATATCAAAAATTAAATGAAATTTAAATAAGTTATTAAAGAATGTGTAGTATATAAGTAACTGTTTTTGAAATTACACTGAAGATGAGACACACCATAGTCTCGAAACGTCTGTAATCATAAAATAAAGTTGTGTTAAACAAATCTGAGTGCTGTTTTGTTCATATTAAACATATATATATATATATATATATATATATATATATATATATATATATATATATATATATATATATATATATATATATATATATACATTATTGTGTAATAATGCATTTCGTGCGACTTTGATGAATAATCAAAGTACATGATCAGGGAGCGAATACGGAAAAGCACATATGATACGTTCCGTATCTAATAAATACAGTATAGATCGTCCAAACAAGTTAGGCAGTCAGTATCAGAGTAGCATGAGAGAGTCAGTATCATAGTAGCATGAGAGAGTCATTGTAACAAGATGTAGCTTAGAAATTGTCTTATAATAGAAATAAGCGGAGATTCTGTTCGTCTGAAAACTTGTAACAAAAGAAAAAATAAACCGTAAAGTCACTCAAGTTCGACCTTTAATTTAATTAGTGTGAAATAGAATAAGGTCAGCTAATACCTAGTTAAAGAACTCACGATCCGACCTCATCCTACTTTAATCAACAATTTAAATTAACATCTGACCCAAGGCACACGGTTAATAACAATCTTGACCAAAGGCACACGGTTGGATAGGAATTGGAAGAATAGCAACCGGTTGAAACAACGAATCTACTAGGGGTCACTTAATTGCTCTATTGATAATATACGAGACAGACGACCAGACCAGGCGTATGGATCGACCAATTTCTGAAGCAGAACCACAACCCTCACCCATACGCCAACCAAAAATTCACTTCATGCTGCCAAGCGGTGGGATCTACTTGCGGTGAAGTATCAGTGTTGTGACAATTCATCTGCATGCGCCGAGTGAAATGAGAAAACTAGGCTTTTCGCACCTAAAACGGCAGTAACAGCTGACAACAGCATGCTCAGGACTAGCACTATGTACTAAAGCCATTGAAGGTAACAACATACCAAATATCACTGTGAGAAAACAACTCTACACTGGCAGATAGACGCACGCTACTTGATGCAGACTCTCTCCCTAGGTAAAAAATGCACTTCCTTTCTTTTGGCAACAATCACACATCCGGACCAGAACATCGCAGTTGACAACTTTTTATTAGAATATAAATAATAGTAATTTGTCAATTAGAAAACTTTTTTGAGCATTCGGATTTTGTTTGTGAATTAGAATAGAAACGGTACTTGGGTAACATTTCTTTAACAATGGGAGTTCGATTTTTATTAAACCACTATTATTTTGTTGACTTCACATAATCGTCAAGGTTAAGTTCAAGCAAATATTGCAAACTTAACATTTTCTATTTGTTTATTTTGAATGAAAACAATCACAATTGCCTAAATCAAATTATAAACAATTTCATAAAGAAATATTTGTAGAAATTCAATTTATAGTAAAATAATTGTAACTATTAGTAACAAGGTCATCAAGTAAAAATATGAAGAACGCGGAAAGTAATATTGACTCTCTAGTCAATATTACTTTCTACTTTCTAGTCTCTATTCACTCTATAAGTGACTCTAGTTAATGACATTGAGTATCCTATCAAGAGAAAACTTGCTTCTGTGATTCTCCTTATAACGTCTCATAGCGCCGCATGATGTCAAAATATTTAATTTCTTTAATTATAAATGTATCAGTAATTTTTAATATGGTTTTAAATGCCAGTATTAGGGCAAAATACCTTGAGGATTTTAGTGTAGCCATTTGTGCCACTTTTCAGACGAAAGCGCAAATTCTTCAGATAACCTCATATTAAATTGTTCAAAGAAACAGGAGGTATATGACAAATAACCAATTAATCAGGGTACCTCGAAACATTAAATTTATTTGACGTAATGAAAATATTTTGATGATTTATATGAGACTCATGCATCCGATGGAACGAGTCAATAAAATCTTTTAAAAATTTTAAATTTTATTATTTACCTTTTTAGAACCTAAACACGCTCGTTGATTGTATCGATATTAATAAATATTACATGCGAACTAGTGGGGTGGGTGGCATCGTGCCTTAAGGCAAATTGCTGGAACTTCCCGTACCGTAACGAAATGTTCGAGAAATACTGAATGTTTTCAAATAGATTATTATATAAATATTGTAACATTGTCTAATATTTATAAGAATTATATAAACTGAATTGCAAAGTTGAAATTATTTGTTTAAAGTATATCAGAACTATAGTCAGAATTAAAAATAAAATCTGAATTATTTTCGATATACAAAAAATTAAAAAAAAAAAAATTGAAACAATTTTTTTTTTCCAAAATCAATTATTTTGTTAAGACAAGCAGAAAGTACTTTGAATCATTCAAATCGGACGCTTAGTTCTCTCAAAAACTGCCATTTTTTACATATTTAGCTCCGTATCTTCGAAATGGCTGGGCCTGCCTCTGCCAAAAACTAATAAACACTTCTCCCAAGCATTACTAATTGAATGTTTTTTAGATCATTCAAATCGGATACTCCGTTCTCTCAAAAAGTCGATTTCTATTTTCTGCACTCTTTGCTCCGTATCCCCGAAACGGCTGGACCTGCTTTTGCCAAAAACTAATCAGCTCTTTTCCCTATCGATAGGAATCGAATGTTTTTTAAACCATTCAAATCAGTTGATCCGTACGCCCGAAAACGTGGGCGAAAATTTGTATCCATACATACATACATACACACACACACACACACACACATACATCCATTTTTTCTGAGGTATGCCAAAATGTTCAGAAACGTTCAAAACGTCGAGAAATGTAAAAATTTTCAATTCCGATTTTCGGCCCATTACAATAACTTACCCTACGGGAAGTTAATAAATTTCAACTTGTAATGTTAGATATAGAAATAATTTTGAGATATTACATGAGAATCAAATTTTAACTATTGATCAAATATTACATAATATGAATTTTTTAAATATTATGTGAAATAGCAAATTTCAAAAACGATTAAATTTAATCAATTGTCCACACCACACAAAATGTTATAGAAAAGAAGGGGATACTTTAAAGTTAATGTCAATAATATAACTACAACCATCCCCATGTCATAGAATTTTAAATTCAAAATTTGAAAAAAAAAATGAAAATGTCCATGTTTGAATTAATGATACAAAATAATTTTATTAACTTCCCGTAGAGTAAGTTATTGTAATCGTCCAAAAATCGAAATTTTACATTTTTTCACGTTTTGAAGTTTTCTGAACATTTTGGCGTACTTCAGAAAAAATTGATGTGCGTGTGTATGTATGTATGGATAAAATTTGTCGTCCACGTTTTCGGGCGCACGGATCAACCGATTTGAATGGTTTAAAAAACATTCGATTCCTATTGATAGGGAGATGTGCTGATTGGTGTTTGGCAAAGGCAGGTCCAGCAGTTTCGGAGATACGGACCAAAAAATGCAGAAAATAGAAATCGAGTTATTGAGAGATCGGAGCATCGGATTAGAATGATACAAAAAACAGTCAATTCGTAATGACGGGAAAAGTGGTGATTAGTTTTTGGGAAAGGCAGGTCCAGTGATTTCGGAAATACGGAGCTAAATGTATACGTTGTTTTGCTAAGTGAAGTATATTCTATAGAATAAAAAAAAAATACTTTAAGTGTATAAGAATATGTTGTTTGAATGCTATATACAATGAGGTATTATGAAAACATTAAACCCCATTAGTTTATCTATATTTTGTCAATACAATCAAACTCGAAGTTTTATACACTTTCTATTATTATATTATATTTTGTCAATTTCTATTATTATATTATATTTTGTCAATACAATCAAACTCGAAGTTTTACGTTTTTAGTTTTTAAGTTTTTTATACACTTTCTATAGAAAACATGGTATAATCCAATCCAAGTCTTTGTTGGTCTTTCGACTTATTGATTACGTTTCAAGTTTTTTAGATTCTGAATTTTATGTATAATTGTAAATACTACTACTGAGCTTATAACAAATTTTCAAATTTCGGCTAGGAGAGATAGAAAATGAATTAAGCATTTCTTTTTTGACCTGCTTTTTGAAAAGTTTCTAATAACATTCGATGAATTAAAGTAAATTTAATAAAAAGTATGTATGTAGAGCAGGGCAGGGCAGGGCACAAATGTCCAATGAAAATCAAAACAATTATATCACAACAAATAATACATTTCAAACAAACAATTATCTGACTACGTTCAGTAAAACTGTCAGCTAATTCATCATTGTAGAAATGTGCTTTTTTCTGCTGTGTTTCAAAGATTTATTATCTAGACCTTTTTACCCTATAGACGGAGTAACTTGGAACTGCCAGGTGCCAAACAGGTTTAATGTCTTATTTTATTCTTAAAGGTATTTCAGAAAATAATTACATTTTTAACTAATGCTAAAAAACTACGGACGGAAGAAAATAGTTTTATTAAGTATTTGCAAAGATTACCGTTTATTTCCCGATAGCAAAGTCATAAGAATCAAGGTTATAGCTGGTTATACATCTTTTTCCCTCTACATTCAAATATTGTTGTTTAACAATGCTTAACTTTACTGGATTTTAACATATTTTTAACCCCGGACCTTCATATATTACTATCTATTCTTCGACAAATTCTGGGAAATTATAACTGGGTAAATGTTGTTCGACAAAATGTCTCTCATCTCAGATTTTTACAAAACTTTATTCTTGTCTGGCCTGCCTCGGAACACGAGTGCTTACGTATAATATTCTATTTGTTCATTTTTTTTTTTTTATTTTTTATAAAAAAACAAATTACTGACATTTGGTGCTTGTTTCCAATTACTATTTTTTTACAAGATGTATTAATATGTGTAAGTGATAATCTAAGAATATCAAGTAAGTAATGTTTTGTGCATTATTTTAATTTAAGGTTTAGATATAATTAGTCTGTATCTTTAGTTAAATCTCTTTCTTTCTATTTTTGCTATTGTATATTTAGTTTTAACTTGTAATAGTAATTGAAACGTTACTTTCTGTTTTTTTTCGAAATTGTAGAACCACTGACGATGACGTAGAATTTTACGTCGAAACGTATGGAAAAATAAAGATGTTTTAAAAAAATCTTTAACTTATTTATATTGTTTACTTGATGTTACGCCCTCGAAGAAATTAATCATATATATATATATATATATATATATATATATATATATATATATATTATATAACAAATGTATTCTGAGTGAAAAATAGATATTAATTTGGAAATATGAACAAACAACACTCTTCTTGCACTAATTTATTAAATAATAATTTTCACAAACGTTTCGAGACTAGGTTTGTCTCATCATCAGTGTGTTATAATTAAAAAAATTTTAAAATATGGAAATCTAAATTAGCATTTTGTGTTTTTCATTACAAGTCGTTCACTGCACGCTGCTCTTTTAATACCAACGGTCTTCGGTATTCGTATTCTCTCCCACTTGAAAACCACTTGAAATTGTAAAGTCACTCAATCAGATAGGAAAGAAAGGATTAGGGTCCAGTTGAAAAATAGATGTCGTTAGGAGAAAAAATATTCTATGATGAGATGGTTTGTTTATAAGATTTGTTATACATTGTTATAATTAAAAATGTATGTACATCTATATACATATTCATATACACAAACGTATACCCACAGTACAAAACGTCACATATACCAATACCTATATGCCTATAATATACATAATATGCATACATACACATAACCATATACACATCACACAGACATACACCTACCTATATATAAAAACACTCACATATCCTCATATACATATCGCCATATTACACATAATCTTACACATATATACATACATACACACATATATATACATATATACATACACATATGTATATGGCACGGCAGCAATATGGATCACAAACTCAAAGAAGATTACCGTCAATGACTACGGAAGCGGCGAGGGTTTCGTCTGGATCAAGACTCCCACGACCTACTGTGTAAGCGTCTACCTCTCACCAAATGAAGGAATCAGCGTATTTCGCCAGAAAATGGCAAGCATAGAAGACACTCTCGGCAATTTTGACGGAGAAGTCATTGTAGCTGGGGATTTCAACGCGAAATCGGCAGAATGGGGCGCCGAATACTCGGACACTAGAGGAAATGACGTGGCAGACTTTGCTGCAAGATTAGACCTTACTGTGTTAAATACTGGGAGTATTACAACCTTTAGAAGGCCAGGGTATCAGGAATCTATTCTCGACATTACGTTTGCCACTCCAAGGACGGCGAACATGATTAGAGACTGGACTGTATCTGAAGAGTATAGTGGCAGTGATCACCAACATGTGACATTTAGTATTGGATCCGGTCCGACTCGACCAAGCAACTCTTGCAAACGAAGGTGGAATGCCAAGAAGCTTGACCAGGAAGCGTTACGAGCAGCCCTCGAGCAAAACGCATCTACTCTTCAAGCTGATCCAAAACTAAGTACCCGCAGAGAAACGGAAGAAACGGTATTTAAAACTATGAACGCTATTGTTACTTCGTGTAACGCCTCTATGCCACGACCAAAAAATCAGGGTGTGCACTGTCCAGCATATTGGTGGTCATCAGAGATAGCAGAACTACGGAAAAGATGCCACGCATTACGTCGCCGCGCCACAAGAGCTGCAAAACGCTCCCCCTACCAAGATTTGTATACAAACGAGTACAAACAGGCAAAAAAGAGCCTAAATAAAGCCATAAAATCAGCTAAAGCCGGATTGTGGAAGGAAATCTGCAATGACCTTGACAAAGACCTCTGGGGCAAAGCCTATCAAATCGTTACAAAACGACTTGGTAGAGCTTTACCAGAAGCACCGAAATCTCCTGCTCTGATGAATTCTATCGTAGCGGAACTATTCCCTAAACATCCGCCACGGAAAAGGAGACAATACGTGGAAAACAGTGAAACTACGCCCTTCACCGTCAAGGAACTCCAAGATGCGGCAAAAACCATAAAAACTGGCAAAGCACCAGGCCCTGATGGCATCCCAGCCTCAGTGATCAAGTTTGTAGCCTTGGAATTTCCGTATATTCTTCTGAACGTCTATAATGCCTGTCTAGCGACCGGCACCTTTCCTACGGTCTGGAAGCGGCAAAGATTGGTCCTAATAGACAAAGGTAAGGGAACCCCTGTAACGCCATCGTCGTTTCGACCACTCTGCATGTTGGACATCGCCGGCAAACTGCTTGAGAAACTTATTCAATGCAGACTGCGCAACGACATTGAATGCGCCGGAGGTTTTGCTAAGAACCAACACGGATTTCAAAAAGGACGATCGACGATCGGCGCGATTCGGAAGGTAACGGAAACAGCAAGAGAAGCATGGCGTGGTAGTCTTAAAGCTCGTAAAGTGTGTCTCCTTCTCACATTCGACGTTAAAAACGCGTTTAACAGTGCGAATTGGGAGGATATTTTACACGCACTAGAGCATAATTTTGACGTAAAGCCAGAAAATCTAGGACTAATAGACGACTACCTCGATGGGAGAAAGTTGATAGTGGAAACGACGGAAGGTCATCAAGAACACGAGGTTACAGCTGGGGTACCTCAAGGCTCAATTTTAGGAGCCGATTTGTGGAACGCTGTCTACGACGAGCTCCTGGAGATTCCCTTGCCGAAGCAGGTGGAACTCACGGGCTTTGCGGACGACGTCGCAGCCACAATCGTAGTGGACAACATTGAGGAAGCTGAACTACTCGTTCGAGAGACCGTCGACACCATAGAGACCTGGCTTGAGAAACACCACCTAAAACTCGCCAAACAAAAAACGGAGATGGTTGTCTTGACCCGACAAAAATGGTTTCCAAAACCATTTACCGTAGACATAGGAGAGACAACTTTGACGTCGACAAGGGCCTTGCGCTACCTGGGAGTAATGATAGATGAGAAGCTATCCTTCCGTGAGCATCTCGATAGTGCATGCATAAAAGCTAGCAAGACGGTATCCAACTTGTCAAGGATTATGGCTAACTGCATGGGACCACAAACCCGAAAACGACGAGTCCTGCTTGAGGCAGTCCATTCTGTACTGCTTTACGGAACAGAGATATGGGCGGATATCCTCAAGCAAAAGACTTATCGGCGCAAAATAGCGGCAGTGCAAAGAAGAGGAGCTCTGAGAGTTACCTGTGCCTATCGCACAGTCTCAGAAGCAGCCGTGCTGGTAATAGCAGGAGCCACACCGATTGACTTGCTAGCTTTCGAGAGAGTGAAACTCTACGACGCTAAATTAGGTGGTGACGATTCCAGAGAAACAAGGTCGAGAATTAAAAATGAAATGATACAAGAGTGGCAAAATCGGTGGACGTCAGGAGAGACGGGCAGATGGACGGCGCGTCTGATTCCGGACATTAGCGTCTGGCTCTCTCGACAATACGGGGACACAGATTTCTTTCTAACCCAGCTACTGACAGGACATGGACAGTTCAATGCCTATCTTTTTAAGATGGGATTGCATAGCACGCCAATGTGCAAATACTGTCCATATAAAATAGACGACGCTGAGCACACGTTCTTTGAATGTCCTAGGTGGAAGGATTATCGAAACAACGCCGAGCACATTATAGGCACCAGGCTTACCCCCTCAAGTCTTGTGACCTACATGATGAAACAAGAAGAAAACTGGTCAGCTGTAGCAGCTTATGCACAGCATCTTTTGAAGGCTAAAACCGGAGAAAGGGACCAGTAGTCGTAAACAGGCGTCGCAAGGCGCAGCACGGACTGGATTGATGTAATGCTAACGCGGTTCCAATCCAGTCCTCCCCGTACCATCTGCGGGGAGAGGGGAGAGGAGTGTTTTTTTTAGTGGGTAAAAATCTCCACACGGCCGTCCATCTTTGTCTGCTGTAGGATGGACAGCGGAGTATCAACGATGGCGGTGTCTTATGAAGATTTTTTTTCGCACCTCCATAAAAAAAAAAAAAAAAAAAAAAAAAAAAAAAAAAAAAAAAAAAAATACATACACATATACATACATACATCTGCCCATACACATATATATACATACATATATAAGTACACAAAAAAATCTGAATCTCATTAATACTTTGTAGCTTTTTGTGTACTTATATATGTATGTATATATATGTGTATGGGCAGATGTATGTATGTATATGTGTATGTATATATGTATATATATATATATGTGTATGTATGTATATATGTGTAAGTTTATGTGTAATATGGCGATATGTATATGAGGATATGTGAGTGTTTTTATATATAGGTAGGTGTATGTCTGTGTGATGTGTATATGGTTATGTGTATGTATGCATATTATGTATATTATAGGCATATAGGTATTGGTATATGTGACGTTTTGTACTGTGGGTATACGTTTGTGTATATGAATATGTATATAGATGTACATACATTTTTAATTATAACAATGTATAACAAATCTTATAAACAAACCATCTCATCATAGAATATTTTTTCCCCTAACGACATCTATTTTTCAACTGGACCCTAATCCTTTCTTTCCTATCTGATTGAGTGACTTTACAATTTCAAGTGGTTTTCAAGTGGGAGAGAATACGAATACCGAAGACCGTTGGTATTAAAAGAGCAGCGTGCAGTGAACGACTTGTAATGAAAAACACAAAATGCTAATTTAGATTTCCATATTTTAAATTTTTTTTAATTATAACACACTGATGATGAGACAAACCTAGTCTCGAAACGTTTGTGAAAATTATTATTTAATAAATTAGTGCAAGAAGAGTGTTGTTTGTTCATATTTCCAAATTAATATATATATATATATATATTATATATATATATATATATATATATATATCTTCTATATATATAAAAATATAGTCGGGTTTTCTTTCCTGACGAAATAACTCCAGAACGCACAAACCGATTTCGACAATTTTGCAATCGTTGGAAAGGTCTCGGGCTCCGCGAGGTTTATAGCTAAGAAAATTGAAAAAAAGTTCAACATAATAGCAGAAAACATTTTTTCTTTTTTTACATACGGCGTTATCTCTGATACTTAGCATGTACTACAAACCAAACCGCCGCCGGTAGATGGCGCCGGTAGATACATTGTTTGACATCTCAATGTTCACAGCTCAGTTAAATTCATGTGACAAACCGGCATTGTGTTTACTGTGAAATTGCGAGAAAAAGTAAAATAAGTTATTCTTTTCCTAACATATCAATTGGAAACCATCAAATCGATCACGTGTTTTGTGCAAATTTTTGTCTTTAAGGCAGGCATTTGTCTTTAAGATGGTAAGTTAAACTGTGTAAATTATGTAGATCGTGCATTTGAGGTTAAATTCACCACTCTGTCCATAGTCTAAAATGCCTATAGGACGACGTGCGAACATCGGTCGCCGCACAAGACACGCAAGCCAGCAGCAAGTGTATTTACTAAACTTAAGCGAAGGCAGACAAAATATAATAAGACAATATGCCCGGTTGAGACAACGCATTAGTACACGTAGATCATTGGCATCATACAATCGCTTGGCATTCCAATATGATCCCACTGCAAACTAAAGTGATGATAAAAATTTTGATATTGGACCAATGACGGCTATATGCCGATATTGCAATGCGTTAAAGTTCAAAAGAGAAACGGCTGGATTGTGCTGCGCAAGTGGAAAAGTAAAACTGGATCCATTACTTGCACCGCCACTGAAATCATTGTTCGATCGAAGTGACCCCGATTCCAGCCATTTTCTTCAACACATCCTTCAATACAAGAACTGCTTTCGCATGACTTCCTTTGGAGCTAATATCATTCAAGAAGGCGGCGGAAGAAGATACAACGCACATAACCAATCACTCACACTAACACAATGAATTGCACACCGTATTCTTCACACAGAAGTTACACCGTATTCTTCAACTAATGATTGTTTGCAATTACAGATACAAGGACAAATATACCATTTGCATGGTTCAATGGTGCCAACACCAGATGGACAGCATCAATTTCTGGAAATATATTTAATTTTGTCGATGGTGGATTAGCTGAATGTGCGGTGCAATATGCAGGAAGAGTTAAAGAGACGAGTTATTGAACAGTTGCAAGCATTTTTTCACGCTAATAATGCTGTGGTTAACAAGTTAAAAACAACATTGGAACGAATGCCATCAGATACGCACAAATTTGTCATAAGAGCGGATTGTACCCCAAGAGGTGAACATGTGCGAAGATTCAATGCACCCACTGTTAATGATGTTGCTTCAATTATTGTTGGCAATCCCACTAAATCGCAAGACATTGTCGTTCAGCTAAGAAGCAATATCATGCATCGCGTAAACGAGACACATCGTTTGTACGATGCGTTACAATATCCAATCATTTATTGGCAAGGGCAAGACGGTTACGACATCACGTTGAAGATGGTCGATCCAATTACAGGAGCAATATTAACACACTAATTATTTCTATTGTTGCTACTATTGGTTTCCATTAACAATTCATTTAATTTTGCATTTTTAGGCGTACCAACGAATAAAAATCTAAGCGCAATGAATTACTATGCATATCGTATTATGATTCGTACACATGAGAAGAATGTCATTCTGAATTGCCATCGGCTATTCCAGCAATTCACTGTGTCAAAGTGTGTGTCAAAATGTGTGTCAAAGTCGAGACCGAACGTTTAGCGTTCATTCGATTAAATCAGGCAAAGCTACGATCTGAGGACTATATACACTTGCGAGATGCCATTCATTCAGATGGTGATGTTCAGAATATTGGACGTCTCACGATTCTCCCATCATCTTATACAGGAAGTCTACGCAACATGCACGAATACGCTCAAGACGCTATGACGAACGTGCGACATTATGGAACTCCCGATTTATTACGTTCACTTGCAATCCGAAGTGGACGGAAACTGAACGTGAGTTGGAAACGGGCCAAAACCCAAGATCGCTATGACATAATTGCCAGAGTATTTCAGCAAAAACTCAGAGTTATGATGGATGTGCACACGTAGTTATATGTACTCAGTGGAATGACAGAAACGTGGACTACTGCATGCTCATATCCTAATTCGGTTGCTGAATAAAACGTTCAAATGAAGTGGATGACATCATATCAGCTGAAATTCCTGATCCAGTCACTGATTTCCATCTACACGACATTGCAAAGACACAGATGGTACATGGACCATGCGGTGCATTAAATCCATTATCGCCTTGCATGCCTTATGAAAAGTGCACAAAACGACATCCGCGACCGTTAGTTGCTGAAACAATCACAGGGAACGATAGATATCCAGTTTATCGTCGGCGTTCAAAAGAAGATAATGGTCGAATTATCAAAGTTAAAGTTCAAAATCAAGAAATTGAGATCGGAAATGAATTCATTGTACCATATTGCCCGCTGCTATCTCAAATTTTCAGAACACATGCAAACGTTGAAAGTTGTCATTCGGCCAAATCAATCAAATATTTGTGCAAGTACGTCACAAAAAGCAGCGACATGACTGTGTTTGGTATTGCGTCGGAAAATGCAAATGACGAAATTAGCAGCTTCCAAATTGGCAGATAGGTCAATAGTAATGAAGCACTGTAGCGCAACAAGCTGAGAGACCACCATCGACAACATTGACTAGCTTCTTTGCAATGTGTGAAGCAAATCCATTCGCAACGACGCTGATGTACGTTGTTATGCCCAAGTATTACATTCGGAATCAATCAACAAAGAATTTCCAACGTCGCAAACAAGGAACCCCAATTCCAGATTGGCCACATGTGTTTTCCACTGATGCACTCGGTCGCATATATACTGTTCATCCTAGAAATGATGAATGTTTTTATTTGCGACTGCTGTTGGTAAATGTACGTGCACCAAAATCATTTGAGCATTTGAAAACTGTGAATGGCCACCGATGCCAAACATATCGAGAAACATGTCGACTATTGGGTTTGCTGGAGAACGATTCTCATTGGGATCTAACACTTGCTGATTCAGTTGTTTCATCAAATGCGTACCAAATACGAACGCTGTTCGCAACTATCATCACCACATGTTTTCCTTCACAACCAATACAATTATGGAACAAAAAAGATGACATATGTAAAGATATCTTGCATCGCTTGCGCATTCAAACTAATAATCCTGATATCCAAATAACCGATAAAATCTACAATGAAGGAATGATTTTGATTGAGGATCAATGCTTGACTATTGTTAACAAGCTACTAATTGAAGTAGGAATGATTGCGCCAAATCGATCTATGCACGACGCATTCAACCAAGAATTAAATCGAGAGCTGCAATACAATGTTGATACATTGCAGGAATTCGTTCGAAATGTGCGGTTGCTGAATGAACAGCAAAAACAAGTATACGAAACATTAATGCAAGCGGTGGTCAATAATACTGGTGGTCTATTCTTCCTGGACGCACCTGGAGGAATAGGGAAAACATTTGTCATTTTATTGATTTTGGCTACTATTCGAACAAGATGTGGCATAGCATTGGCGTCAGCATCTTCTGTAATTGCAGTGACTCTTCTAGATGGAGGTCGTACTGCACATTCTGCGCTTAAGTTGCCACTCAATTTAAACACAATTGATACTCCAACATGCAATATTTCCCGATCCAGTGCAATGGGAAAATTGGGATGAGTGCACAATGGCACATAAGAAATCACTTGAAGCACTTGAAAGATCTTCGGCGAAATAACAACATCTTTGGCGGCTTGATAATATTGTTGGCAGACGATGCCAGTAATTCACCGTGGAACGCCTACAGATGAATTGAATGCTAGCCTGAAAGCATCACCTTTATGGAATAACGTAAAAACATTATCGCTAACCACTAATATGAGAGTTCAACTTCAAAATGATCAAAGTGCTGCACAATTTTCCAAACATTTGTTAGCTGCTGGAAATGGAATAGTCCCAGTTGATGCGACATCTGGATTAATTACTCTTACCAATGACTTTTGCCGATTTGTAGACTTTCAATTAGCTCTTATTGAAAATGATTTCCCAAACAATAGTGAGAATTATCAGAATTATGCTTGGTTAAGTCAACAAGCAATTCTTGCCGCAAAGAATAATGATGTACACGCACTGAATTTCACTATTCAGTCAAAAATTTGGTGACATACAAATCCATTGATTCCATAACAAATCCCGATGATGTAGTAAATTATCCAACGGAGTTTTTGTAGTCTCTGGAGTTACCAGAATTTCCACCACATAACCTACAACTCAGAGTTGGAACAGTTATTATGACATTGCGTAATTTGAATCCACCGCAACTTTGCAACGGTACTCGACTTTCAGTAAGAAGACTTATGCCGAATTTGATTGAGGCAACCATTATTAACGGAAAGTGCGCAGGTGAAAATATATATATATATATATATATATATATATATATATATATATATATATATATATATATATATATATATATATATATATATTCCTCGAATACCAATGATTCCAACTGGTCTTCCGTTTGACTTCAAACGATTGCAATTTCCAGTTCGCCTTGCGTTCGCAAGAACAATTAACAAGTCGCAAGGCCAATCGCTTAGTGTTTGCGGTATAAATTTAGAAAATCATTGTTTTTCACATGGGCAGTTATACGTTGCCTGTTCACGAGGGAAACCATCCGCTTTGTTTGTGTTAACGTCAGACCAAAAAACAAAAAATGTGGTTTACCAAAAAGCACTTCAAAGAAACGGATAATTGGCTGATTCACTTTCATTTACTTAGAGAAGTTCAACTAACAAACACTTCATTTTTGTAATCGAAATAAATTCATTACTGTTGTGTAATAAAACCAATTTTTTTCTTTTCAAATATAAAACTAATAAAAAAATTCTGCATCTTTCTCACAAAACCATCTGGTGGCGAAACGGAGTTCGACGGGCTTGCTAGTATATACGAGGGTCATTCAACAAGTACTTAGCCTACAAAAGAAAAACGAAGATTTTTGAAAAGCGGCGATTTATTTTTCAACATAATCTCCTTCAAGCTCGATACACTTGGCCCAGCGATGCTCCAACTTTTTTAACCCGTCCAAAAAATATGTTTTTTCGAGGGCTGCAAAATAGGCCTCCGTGGCGGCGATGACCTCATCATTTGACCTAAATTTTTTCCCGGCGAGTGATTTTTTCAGATTTGGAAACAAAAAATAATCGCAGGGGGCCAAATCTGGAGAGTAAGGTGGATGGGGCAGCAATTCGTAGTGCAATTCGACCAATTTGGCCATGGCGACGGCGGAGGTGTGAGCCGGTGCGTTGTCGTGGTGGAACAGCACTTTTTTTTCGCCAAACGGGGCCGCTTTTTCTTCAATTTCACATCGAATCGGCCCAATAACTCAGCATAGTAGCGCCCCGTGATTGTTTTACCCTTCTCGAGGTAATCAATGTAGATCACACCTTGTGAATCCCAAAAAACGGTGGCCATCACCTTTCCGGCCGATCGAACAGTCTTCGCCTTTTTCGGAGCACGTTCGCCCGGTGAAGTCCACTGTTTTGACTGCTCCTTGGTCTCTGGTGTGTACCAGTGAATCCATGTTTCGTCGACGGTCACGAAACGACGCAAGAACTCCGCCGGGTTGCGCTGAAACAGCGCCAAACACGTCGCCGATGTGGTCTCACGGTTGCGCTTGTTTTCCGGTGTAAGCAAGCGCGGCACCCACCGCGCCGATAGCTTTCTCATGCCCAGTTCTTCGTGTAGAATATGATGCACCGTTCCTTCTGCGATGCCTACAGTCTCAGCTATCTCGCGAACTTTCAATCGACGGTCTGCCAACACGAGATCGTGGATTTTTTTAATATTTTCGTTTGTAGCAGCTGTTTTCGGGGCACCTGGCCGTGGCTCGTCAAAAACTGACGTGCGGCCACGAACAAACTCGTTAAACCAATTCTTGACGGTCGCCATCGAAGGAGAAGAGTCACCGTACACAGCATCCAAGCGATCTTTGATTTCGCTGCGCGTTTTCCCTTCCAAAAACAAGAATCTAATCACCGAACGATATTGTTCTTTTTCCATTTTTGTAAAATTGACCGACACGCTCGCTTTCAAAAGCTGTCAAAACAAAACTAATGCAGGGAATTGAATGAAACTTTGACAGTAGGCTACTAAAAGAACGTACTGCATGATGGTAAAACTCTTTTGTGATAGCAGCGCCATCGGGCGGTGAGGCTAAGTACTTGTTGAATGATCCTCGTATATATATATATATATATATATATATATATATATATATCATTACAGTCTAGTCTTTTGCGTGATATGGGCGTGTTTCATGCGTCATAATGTGACATTTCAAAACTTTTTTCAAAATGTTTTTAATTTTGTAGTTATTCATTATTTTTTTTTAAAAAATGTTCTTTTCTAATATGTTACAAGGTTAATTTTTTAAAATAATATTTTTTTGAGAGTTTTGTCCTGTGTTGCTGAATCATGACACGCATCTGGTGTCGAAACGTATAAATAAAAGTTTTTAATATTTTATACCTTTTTTATTTCGACGAGTGGGCTGCTAGTATCTTCGAAACTGCTAGACCTGCCTATACCTAAAAACTAATCAGCATGTCTACTTATCAATACGAATCGAATGTCTTTTAAATTATTCAAATCGGTTATTTCATACGAATGTCAAGGACTTTTGTTTGAACCATATACGTGACTTTTAAAATTGAAAATCTTGGTACGGAATCCAAAAAAAATACGCAAAAATGTGTAAACACAATTAAAATCTCTATAAAATATCTGATAATTTCATGTACATATGCCCAATGAACATTTTTGAACGCCAAATGGCATTTTTTTAACTTATTTTTATTGAGAGTCTATAACCGCTAGACCTGCCTTCCCAAAAATTTAATCAGTTCTTCATCTTGCCAATACAAGTAAAATGTTTTTCGAATTATTAAAATCGCACGATCCGTTAAAAAGATTTTGCCAAGAAAAGGAATCAAAAATGGTTTCCTGTAAGTTCTGATGAAATGAAGGCATATATTGCGTTATGCATTTTGATGTCCCAAGTAAAGAAATTTCTTGGACATCAAACCTTCACCAGATAAAATACAGGGTGTTGATATACCTGCTTCAGATAGTGCAGTCATGGAAGTGGCGCAACCAATTCTAAATAAAGACAAACTAAATACGTTTCAAATGTATGATACTTTTTGAAGTCAGAATTCCATGGTTTTTACTCTTCTTCACCATCTGCTTCCTAATTTCTATCGTCATTTCTTTCCGTCCATAGCTAATCTTCCTCAACAAACTCATGTACAATGCACCCATGTTAAGGGCACTCTTTGTTAAAACTCCCTTCGTCAACTTTGTTCTTCATAATAAATGCTTTCTATGAATAACACTATGAATAACAAGGTAGCTTTTCTGAGTAGCACTTTTCCAAAATATTTTTCTGTATTGAAACGTCCTTCACTGTGCACTCCTCAAGCGCACACTTCTCCTGCGCACATTATTTCGGTTCACACACATCCGATTCAGACTCATCCGGTTCACATACCTTCGGTTCATACTTCTTTGGTGCACTCTCTTCATGTGCAGCATAATTTGTTGGTGTATTTTTGAAAACGTTTTCCTCAGTAATAGTTATTGCCTCGGCACTTTGCTCAACTATATTTTTTGCTGTCTATTTGCCAGCTTTATCCATACACTTTTGTTCCAATTAATATGTTCAATGTTAGCAGCTTCGGCTTCTTGTTCCTTACGGATGAATTCCTGCAAGTCATCATTCATTTCCTTTCCAGCATCTCTTACTAGTACTAGCCCGTCATTATTTTCGTCCGCATCATACTGTTCTATAACATTATCATCACCGGGTAATGACTCCACTTGTCGACTATTTCTATCTTCAACTGATCTGGTAGACTGATTCACTGGTCTCTTTATCCGCAATTCCATCATACAATTTTCTCCATTATATAATTGGTGTTCATTCATCTCCAACTTAACACTACACTCAATCCGACAATTACTAACTTTCATGCAAACTCCATACCCAAAAAGTTTGCACATCATGCTCCTCAGCTCATCGTACGGCATTCTCACGTTATCTGCTGAAGCTCGAACGCGACACCGACCAAAAAGTTAACCTTTTCTTAGGCACTTTATATCTCTCACCAATCGCGTCTATTTCTACTAACCAGAATTCAACAATCCACATTATCATCCTTATTACCACAAAAGTAAGGAATCTTCGCCAATATATCTTGAATAGTTACCACGTGTACATTTAAAATTGTCGCCTGCAACATGCTCGGTATATTGTTGCCTTCATTGGTCGCCTTGATCAAATTAATTAAATTTGTAAGTAAACGCGACACCATGCTCAAATGTTCACAAAAAGTCGTGTAATTATCAATCCGCCTGATTAATAAATACACGCATACCAATTATTGAAACTGCCCCGAATGAAACTTTCATTAATTATTATTGAACTGAGCCTGTCAAAGACGGCATCTCAATTCAGTTCGAGAATAATCCTGGCAAAAAAACTGGAAAATCCTTGTGAATCTCCTGGTAACTTTGTTAAATCTTGGTTGACCCACTTCTGATACTGTTAGCCGACTATTGGCTAAATATAAACAAACCAATGTAACTCAACATAAAAGTATTTCTCTCAAACGACATAATCACAATTTATCTACAAACAAATATGTCACAATCTCATGTTTTATACAAAATGCCATACTGATCAAACCAAACGCATGGCACGCTATAATAATATTAAATAAATATTATAATATAGTAAAATATAATAATAATAATAATAATATACGATCTATAATATATATTTCGCTAACAGTATGGCTCCAAGAAATTTGCTCTTCTTTAAAAAAAAATAGAATTTTTTGGTAATTTCAATTTTTTTTCCTATTCTTGATTTTTTTTAAAAAAAAGTTCGTTTTTTTTTAATTACACATAAGGAGACATGCTGATAAGTTTTTGGCAAAAGCAGGTCTAGCCGTTCCGAAGATATGGGGCAAAAAGTGCCAAACAAGGTAACTCAGTTTTTAAGAGAACAGAGCGTCCGATTTTAATATTTCAAAAAACATTTTAATTGTATTGACAAGATGAAGAACTGATTAAAATTTTGGGAAGGCAGGTCTAGCGGTTATGGACTCTCAATAAATGTAAGTTAAAAAACTGTCATTTGGCAGTCAAAAATGTTTACTGGACATATGTACATCAAATTATCTGATATTTTATAGACATTTCAATAAAACGATACATATTTTGTATACATTTTTTAGGGTTCCATACCGAGATTTTTAGTTACGGTACAAAAAGTTCCAGCAATTTGCCTCAAGGCACGATGCCATGCACCCTACTTGTTTAACTATTCAAATCGGTTGGTCCGTCTTCCCGAAATTGTCGACAAAAATTTGTATCGGCGGACACACACATACATCCATTTTTTCTAAGGTATACCAAAATGTT
Organism: Ctenocephalides felis; assembly: GCF_003426905.1. Classification (NCBI taxonomy): domain Eukaryota; kingdom Metazoa; phylum Arthropoda; class Insecta; order Siphonaptera; family Pulicidae; genus Ctenocephalides; species Ctenocephalides felis. The sequence continues at coordinate 59,908,084 of NW_020537646.1, read as the reverse complement.
CAGAAACCTTTGAAACGTATAAATATATACGTTATATATTTTCGATTTTTTGCCATTACTATAACTTACCCTACGGGAAGTCAGAAACAATAAACAAGGGGGGCAGAAGAAATCAATTATTTGTGATGCTCTCACACCTTGGACCTGCCTTCGTCTAGACTACTATTTTTATATATATATATATATATATATATATATATATATTAGGGTGGGCCGAATCATTATAGAAGTAAAATTAAGCGATATGGGCACCTTTTCATATGAAATATATGTGTTATTTAAATGAATTTTGACTTCAAAACCATATATCGCAAATAACTCTTTAGCCAGCGAAATTTTCAATAAAATACTGTTTTTAATAAGTTAATATATTAATTTAGGCATGTGAATAATTCCAATTGTAAGTTATATTTCTTTTAATAGTTTGTACGGGGGTTTTTAAATCGGGTTTAGTTTGTTGTTATTTATTTCCATCAGAGTGCGCTAGTATTTTTTTATAATAATTCTCGAACTTTCGAAAAGAATATATTAATGTGGAAAATTCGCATAAATCTTCATTCAGTTCTCCAGTTAGACGTGAAGTATCAATGGCGAATTCTTATTTAAATTCAGGCGCAAGTGCTAGTAATTTGAATCATATGCGCTCGCATGATCAAATTACATTTGGGGAAGCAAAAGAATTTACTGGTGTAAATCTTCCGACAAGTATGGAAATTATCAGGTATTATTTTTATTTGGCCGAAGAATCAAAAAAACAAAATAAAATGTTTTCATATAAAACATTTACTCCAAATGTGGTAACGAAATTGATTCAGACGTGGGAAAAAATTGATATTCCAATTATGGAGAAACGAAGTATCGCTAGAAAATTGAACCGATTGATTGATAAATATAAAAGTACAAATAAAAGCAAGTCTACCCAAGCATCATTTCAGGAGTTTGTAGAATCCACGAAAGAATTATTTTATATTGGAAAATGCAAATGCGATTTGCGAAGATTACTGTGTTCTTGTGGATTGATCCCAAAACATTTACAAGCGTTTATGATGGATCAACATAATGAGAGGAAATCTACGATACCAGAATATATTATAAAAATTGAAGATGAAGTATCAGAATCTACAATAACTAGCAATATTACTCCAGGTGAGACATATACTCCAGATGTTGATTTTGATTTTAAAAGCAGTTCGGAAAGTTTACAAAATACTTCTCATATAAAACGTGGTCCATATAGTCGAAGATATAAGGCTCCAAGCTATGCCTTAATGTGCGACAGATTTGCAATTTCTGATAGAGTTGGGTCTGGCGTGGTGACGGCAATCCTGCGTGACCTGGGCATAACGGATGATTGGGGCAATCCTGTCATTATGGACAAAAATAAAAGCGTTCGCGAGAGGCAGAAAAATAGGCAAGCTCTACACAAACGATATGATTCTTCTGAATTAATAGCATTTTCATTCGACGGCCGAAAAAATGATTCTATTACCATGGAAAAAATCGATAAGAAGTTTCACCCACGAATGATTAAAGAAGCGCATTTAGTTATTTTAAAGGAACCGAATGGCCAATTGTTGGGTTACACAAAATTGGAAAATGAAGATTCGGAAAGTAAAGTAATCAAATTGAACGAGTTTTTCGCCGATAAAGGAATAGCTCTCGATTCTTTGATAGGCATATGTTGCGATGGTGAACCAGCAAATACAGGCGTAAAAAATGGTATTTTACGTCGATTTGAAATTCAGTTAAACAGGCCACTGCATTGGTTTGTGTGTCTTCTCCACTTTAACGAACTTCCACTTCGCCATTTATTTAACTATTTGGAAAAATCATTGACCACTGGACCACGAACAAAAACTGGAATATTAAGCAAACAAATTGAAACATGCGAAAATATACCGGTGAGTTATAACATATTTACTATTTTTAATACCCTATGTTCAAATTCAATATAATTTATTTTTTCCTATATACTTCCAGCCGGTAAAAGACTTTGAAACAATCCCACTTGAAAATTTGGCTGATATAAGTCCTGCTGAATCGACAACTGACTCAAGTTATTTAATAAAAATAGCTAAAGCAGTTGCTT